>NC_081406.1:549781290-549993790 GCF_030272615.1 Cryptomeria japonica | reverse complement strand
TTCTTCTCCACTTCTTGATACTGCTCTAATGTTTGCCAAGTAATCAAATCCTTTATTTTCTTCTTGATAGACATGCCCAATTTTGTAATATGGAATTTGCTTAATAAACTCCATAATGGAATCTTGTCTCCTCTTTAACTTCCAACATGGGACTATCTCATTTTTAACAACGTTGATTTCTATTTGTGAGTCTCCTTCAATATCCAATGGGGAAATTTTTTGTTCTACATAGAATCTCAAACCTCTTTTGAGGGTAGTGAACTCAGCTTCATTATTGCTTGATATTCCTAAATATCCATAAATACCAGTTACCAAATTTCCTCTATGATCTCTAATCATACATCCATAGCCTACCTCCCTCGGATTACCTTTAGTCATGCCATCAAAGTTCATCTTAAATCTACCTATTTATCTTCCTATTTTGCTTTGGTTTAACACATATATTAGGGGAAATCAAAATACCCCATTTAATCTACATGTCTTTATCACAATTTGTGATGTATTCAATCTTCCTGTTGTATGCTTTCATGTTAGCTAATTTCGATATTCCCATTTTTATATTTTCAATAACTCTTTCCACACTCAATTCTCTTCCTTCAAAAATCCTTTTGTTGTGTTCCTTCCACATTTGCCACACAACAAAGGATGGAGACATTATCCATACAGATCCCCAGAGTGATTTTTGTTCAATTACCATCCATCTCCTTATCAGATTTTGAAGGCTATCATCTGTTACTATGCTCCATTTCAGATTTGAGTGTGGCCAATTCCAACATTCCCTTGCAAAGGGGCATTCACTTAATAAATGACAAGTAGTCTCTTCAATTTTTTTACATAGAAAACATATACTTGGTCCATTAATCCCATATGTTTTAATTCTTTTCCCTATCAAAATTCTACCATGGAAAATCGTCCACAAGAAAGCCCCAGCTCTAGGGGCAACCATCTTATCCCGGTATAATGTCGTAGGCTAGTCACACCTTTCATGTTCTACCGTTTGTATCCGGTAACCCAACTTTACCTTATATTCCCCTGAACGAGCAGTGCACCATATAATTTCATCATCTTCCTTACATAATTTGATTCTCCTTTTCCTAAGAATCTCTATCATAATTCTTTGAGTTTCAACATTCATGCTCTAGGCTGTGATTGTTTTCCAATCATAGAATTCGCTTCCCTAAGGTTTCTCTTCTAGGTAGTCAGCCACATATTCCCCATACATTCTTTCCACTTCTTCTATCCAATCAAGTTGTTTGAAACTCTCCTTAATGGTATCATATCCATTCCATGAATCATGCCAAAATTTTGCTTTTCTCCCATTTCCATTTTTCCAAGTGAGATGATTGGTGATTACATGTCTGCATTCCTTCATGAAATTCCATATTGTAGATCCATTGTTGTTGTTGTTTATTATCAAGATTCTTGAAGGGTCATCACTATCCAGATACTTCTTTTGCATTATGCTTCATCATAATTTACCTCGGTTCTGATACATTTTCCATTTTAATTTGGCCCTAAGTGCAATATTTTGTAACTCCATCTTCCTCAATCCAGACCCTCCATTTTCTCTAGATTTGCATGCTTTGTCCCAATTCATTAGTAGAATTTTCTTTATTTCTTTGGCCCCTTCCCATGGGAATTTTTTGAGAAAACTATCCAAAGCATGGATTGCTTTGGACGTTAATTTGAAGAACGAAATTGCATAAATTAGTATAGCAGACAACACTGATTTGATTAGTTGTATTCTCCTAGGGAGGGAAAGCCACTTGTGCTTCTAGGCCTTGGTTTTTTGCCTGCATTTTGTAATTATCTCCTCCCATAACTCAAATCTAGAGGCACCAGAGAACATGGGGACCCCAAGATATTTGGAGGGTAGTGTGCTAATTGGCCATTTGAGTTTTTGAGAGATTTTATTCTCGATAGTTTTCTTCGTGTTAAAAAGGAAGATCTTTGTCTCTCTATCATTAATCTTCTGGCCTGTTGCCTTGGCATAGATCATTAGAGAACCTTTAATGATGTCGGCCTCTCCAAATAAAGTGGTATCATCTGCAAATTGGGAGTGCGTTACCAGCTTTATGTCTTCATGAATTACTAACCCTTTCCATGGATTTAATTCTCTAAGCCTGTGAATGTGTCTACTTAATGCTTCTGCCATTAATATAAAGAGGGAGGGGGAGATAGGATCTCCTTGTCTTAGTCCATTACAACCACCCAAAAAATTGAAAAGTGCACCATTCACTGCAATAGAAAAGTGTGTGGAGCTTATGCAGAGCTTGATAAGATGGATCCAATTATTTTCAAAGCCAATTTTTTCCAATACCATGAGTAGAAAATCCCAACACACTTTGTCGTATGCCTTTGATATGTTTAGTTTCATTATCATAGCCTTATTTAGTTCCGTGATAATCAAGTGTAAAGATTTTGTCATGAGGACGATGCTATCTGCAATTTCTTGCCCAAGGATGAAACCATTCTATTCTTCTGATATGACCTTCGACGAGAATTTTTATGTTTGCAAAAGATTTTGTGATTGCTTTGTAAATGGTATTGAATAATGCAATTGGCCAAAATTCTTCCAAAGACTTTGCACAATCTTTTTTTTGGTATGATTACCAGGACTGTGTTATTTAGTTCCTTCACAAATTTGCCTTTCTTTCAAAATTCTTCAACCACATCCCATATATCTATTTTCATAAAATCCCAATAATCTTGGTAGAATCTATCTAGAAAACCATCTACCCCTGGTGCTTTGTCCGGATGAAGACCAAACACTGTTGCCTGAATTTCTTCTTTAGAGAAAGGTGCCATCAGCATTTTATTGTCATTAGTTGTGATTAACTTGGGAATCACCTTTATAATTTCTTTGTAGTCCCTTGTGGATTCTATTTCTGCTAAACTTAAGATTCCTGGAAAGTATTCCACTGTTGCCTGATCAATGCCATCTCTTTCTAGTATCATTTGGTCATCCTCACATTCTATTTCACTAATTTAATTAAAAGCCTTCCTTTCTTTGATTGAGGAATGAAAAAATTTGGTGTTTTTGTCACCTTCTTTGATCCATAGCTCCCTTTCTTTGCCTCTCTAATAAATTTCCTTTCTGGTGAGAATTATGCTAATCTTGCCTTCAAATCTTTCTCTTTCATGAAATCTTCTTTATTCATACCTTCCTCTATGATTTTCTTATTTAAAGTTTCTAATTCCCCTTCCAAAATTTCTCTCTCTTCAAATATATTTTTCAATACCTCTCTATTCCAAATTCTTAATCTATTTTTGATGATAGCTAGTTTTTTTGAGAATAAAAAACTAGGCGTACCTTAACGTGCTTGTAATCCTTCCACCAACCTTCAATGGTTTCTTTTAGAGATTTCTCTTGCCACCACATGTTCTGGAACTTGAAGTAACCACCACTCCCAATGAATTTTTGAACCAATTTCAAGTTGCACTAAGAAGTGGTCCGAGAGGCTGTAAGGAAGAGTCTTGACTGTCATCAGTATACCCTCCATTATCCAATTTGAACCAACCAAAAATTTGTCCAACTGTTCAACTATGTTTGTAAACCCCACTCTCCTATTTTTCCATGTGAACCATCCTTCTTATGGTATGTATTGTATTGCCTCTATCCTTTGAACAAAATATTTTAAATCCATAATATCTCTGCTAATTCTATTTGTGCCTCCACTCTTTTCTGATGTCAATGATTGCCTTAAAATTGCCTCTAACTATAAAATTCTTAGTGCCCCCTAGCAAAATTTATTGGCAAACAACCTCCCATAATTTGTCTATTTTTGTTGTGTGTGTAGGCCCTTAGATATTCCATAAGGAGAAGGAAGAATCATTCAACTTTCTTTGAATTTGCAATGAAATCTAGTTTTTGTTTTTATTGACTCCTGACAAGTTTATGGTACTTGAATTTCATAGAATTCCCAATCCTCCAGATAGACCCTCTGTGGATTGGAATGCGCCAGACCAACCCTTACAATGATTAACAGTTTTTCCTCCATCTCCTATGCAACATTTAGTTTCTTGAAACATTACTATGTCACATGAAGCTTTTGCAAGGTGGTGTTTTACCATCTGTCGTTTGTCAGGGGCCACCAGTCCCCTGACATTCCAACTAGGAATCTTCATTGTTTCCCAAGGGAGCTGAAAACTCCCAACTCCCTTGGTATTTTTCCTTTTCAGAAATTCTTCCACACTCAAAAATCCCTTTTTCACTGCCTCGTCCTCTCTCTTCTATTTATTTGTTTTCCTTCCTTTGTTATTTTTGCCTTTGCCAAGCATAACCGCCACCAATTGACTAACAAATCAGTGTCAAGGATTTGTAATTCATCTTCCTCCTCTTCTTCCTTAGATCCTCATTCCTCCTTAGGTTCCTAGGCAATTACCATCTCTGTGTTGGTGGCATAGATCCCTCCATTTTCTTCATTCTTTCTTTGTTTATGTTCTTTCTTTCCACCTTCTACCAAATTATGTATCTTTAACATCAAGTTTGGTTCTGGTTGTGTCACAAAATTGTAAACGATTATTGATTTTGATCTACTTTTGGTGGGGATTTCTTGATTTGGCCGAGTATCTTTATCGATTAAATTCTCTTTTTTTTCCAGACCTGAGTTTTTAGATCTCCAAAATGCTTTGTTTTGTTTTGGAATCCTACATTATTTTATAAAATGGTTCTTCTTCCCACATCTTAGACAATAATTTTATTCTTCCTCAATTTTGATTGTCTGTATCCAGTCTCTACCATGGACTCTCAGCTGAATTTCAAGTGGTATAGTTCTTACTACTGCAAGTTGCAATCTTGCATAAAGGTAGGAATCTCCTTCTACAATCTCTTCATCAATGTCGATTAGGGTTCCTAACAATCTGCCAAATTCATGTAGGGCTTCCTTTGTCCAATACTCCATGGGCAAATTATTAAGGCAAATCCAGACAGGTTTTTCATATGGATTCGTTTTCAAGGGATTAAAATTTATCTGGCACCGTTGAATATATAGGAGGTGGAATCCATATACCATATTCCTCCTTGCAGGATTTTATGCCTTTCTTCTTCCGATGCGAATATAACAATGAAGAAACCGCGGGGAAGGAATTTTGTGATCTACGAGGTTTTCCCAGTGTTCTCCATCCATTTGCAGATTTTCTTCCTATAGCCCTAGGATTGATGAAGCAAAAAATAATTGCAAGGTCCTTTAAAAATTATATATCCTCTTCAAATTCCTCAGTGACATCTATGGTCAATAAATTCACATCCACCTTATTGCCCTCGGTTTTGTCTTCGACATCCTTTTTGCCTCTGTTACTGCTTTGGGTTTTTCACTAGCTAGATCTCGCTTCGCCATATATATATGTATATACATGTATATACATGTATATATATGTATATATATGTATATGTGTGTGTGTATACATATATATGTACACACACACACATATATATATACATATGTATATATATATATATACATATATATATATATATATGTATATATATATATGTGTATATATATATGTGTGTATATATATATACAGATATATACATATATGTATGTATATATATATATTTATATATATATATATGTATATGTATATGTATATGTGTATATATATATATGTGTGTGTGTGTGTGTATATGCGTGTGTGTGTATATATGTGTGTGTGTGTATATGTGTGTGTGTGTATATATGTATACATATATATATTTGCACACACACACACACACACATATACACACACACACACACACACACACATATATATATACATATATGTATATGTATATACATATGTATACATATATGTATATATTTGTGTGTGTGTGTATGTATGTACACACACATATATACATGTATACATACATACATATATATATACATACACATATATATACACAAATATTGTTGGCATGATTGGCATAACTGATGCAGATGAGATGATGATGGATGACTATACCAGTAGAGGAAAGAAGTCATGATCAGTTATTTGTGTTGTCATTGATGGCAACCAGGGTCAACTGATGTTTGATGATGTTTACAAATGGTTTTTGATGATTGACTTGTTGGCTAAGTGATTTGGTCTACTGAAGTTAGAGTTTGATAGTATGAAAGGGTTTACCAGCAAGACTGAGAATTAGGACCTTAACCGGTAAAGCAAAGAAGTTTTGATGGAATCGTGTGATCGGTGATGTTTGGTGACTTGTGGTCTGAAATATAAGCTTTTATGATGGATTTGAGTATGTGACTGGAACTGCATCCTGTGATGGTTACCGAAAGGCATGTTTTGAATTTCTGATGAAGTTTTGCTAGGGTTTTAGTAGGGTTTAAGGACTGGTGATGAAATCACTCAATCGGTAATGATTTTTAATATGATGGTGATTGACAGTGAGACTACATGAAGGAGATAACACAATAGAAGATGATTTGAATGTTATTTTTGTGCGATTCAAGGAATAATTTCTTGGGAAATAGCGAAACACTTAGTGGAGTGTTTTGAGGTTTTGACTTTGGTATAGATCAAATTTTTGTGATGAGTTATGATCAACCAACGATTGATATTGCATTGTAAATTGTTATAATGATCTAGATGAAGATTTGATATGATCTGTATTGTAATTTCAAGATGTAATTAGGGTTTATGGTCTAACCTAGTTGAGATGTCTATTTAGTATGACACAATTGATGTTTTATGTGTCGGTGGTATTAGGAGAATGAGTTAAGCCATCCCATAGAAGATAGAGATCTATCTGAGTGTTGCAGACTGTGAAGCATAACTAGATCTGATTTAGCAAGTTGAAAGTGCAAAGTAATAGATCACTTTTCACTGTTATTCCCTAATAGTTACAACAACCTAAATCCCTTAACTAGGTAGGTCCTAACAGGCCTTTATCATTTAAGTCCCTTAACAGGGCAACTCTCAAAAGGGTAGTAAATCCTCTCATGAGGTTGATCCTAATAGATCATTTAAGCTCCTAGCTGGAGTGACAGGTAAATCCCTTAACTGGGTGACTCCTAACAAGGTCTTCTCCTAACCGAGTATATCGTAAGCCCCTAACAGGGCATACTTCAAAAGAGTACAAATTTTAGTAGGTACCAAAACCCACCGTGGTTTTTCCCATTTGGGTTTCCACGTCAAAAAAATTATGGTGTTCATATGGTATTCATGTTTCATTTCTGATTATCGATTAAGATAGTTTATGTTTGTTTATCAGAGATGTTAAAGTGGTTACCAGTATTGATGGTTAATTGGTTGATGAAGCATTTTGATCAGTTAATAAGTTGGTTATAGTGTTTGATGATTTGATATTAATTTTATGGCTAATCTGATTAATAAGTTTGCATAAATGGAAATGATTGTCTAGATTTGATAAGGGAAGTGAGATATCTATTATGAATAATTGGTTTAAGTGTTGAATGTTCTCAGATCTGAGTTAAGTCTATTTTTGAGTTGAATGTTTCAGTTCTTGATAATATTGATTCACACCCCCCCCTCTCAGTATTAATTGGATCCTCATTTTATTAACAATTGGTATCAGAGATTTTGTCCTCTGTGTGCAGAAAGCCTAACTGCTTGAGGAAAAGATTCTGAGGTAGTCAAGATGATGAAGAAAGAGGGTCCTAAGTTAAACAAGGAGAACTACAAGATCTGGAAAGATAGTATGGAGATCTACATCAAAGGTCTTGGTGCTCAATATTGGAAGCAATTTGAAACAAGATATGTTGCTCCTACTATTGCTCCCTTGACACCAGATGAACTCAAAGAGAAGCAAGAGAACATGCAAGCCTTATAAGCTATTGTAAGTACTTTATCCGATTCAGAATATATTGATGTTCAAGGAATGGAAATTTCTTAGGAGGTATGGGAAAATCCAAACACAATCTATGGAGGAGATGAGCATGTACAAAGAGCCAAAGAAGAAATCTTGGGAGGAAATTTTGACGACATGAGAATGCTTGAAGGAGAAAATATTGCACAGTATGGTTAGAGAATCAAAGAAGTTGTTGGTGGCATAAAGAGTGTTGGAGGTAAAATACAAGATGATGCAATAGTAAGTAAGATTATTAGAACTCTTCAACCTCAGTATGCTCTAAGAGTATCTACAATCCAAGAACTTAGATCTATTTCAAAGGATAAGGTAACTATTGACTCGTTGATTGGTAAACTTACAAATTTTGAGTTAAATAGTTTTGATAATAGTGTGACAAAATCTACTGAATCTTCCTTTAAATCTTTTGTTACCGGTTCATCTACTAGAAAAGGAAAAGATATATGTAAAAATCATGAGTGCAGGACAAGTCATGGAAGTAAACGGGGAATTGAAGACAATGAAGATCAAGTCATGGAACTTGAGGCATTGTTAGCAAAGAGATTTCCAAGAGGCACTGGTAAGTATAAAGGAAAGCTACCTTTGAAGTGTTTCTCTTGTATTAAAATTGGTCATATTGCTGCTAACTACCCTAACATCGATAAGAAAGAAAATTTTAAAAGATTCAAAGGAAAGGGCAAGAAACTTTGTTATGTTGCAGTAGATGAAGGTGTGGCCGATGAGGAGTTTGAAGAAGAAGATGACAATGAAGAAATTATGTTTGTAGCCATAAAGGAGGAATTGTCAGATGAAAAGGCACTAGTATCTCATATGGAGAATAGTGATGAGTGGATTATAGACAATGACTTCTCACATCACATGACCAGAGACAAAAGCAAGTTCATAACCCTTAATGAATTTGATGGAGGTGTTGTCAGATTTGGAAATAACTCTCCCTGCATGGTGAAAGGTAAAGGTTTTATCTCTCTAAAAGGGAAGAGTAATGTTGATGATGTATTTTGGGTTGACGGTCTAAAGCATAATCTTTTAAGTGTTGGTCAACTCAATGATAAAGGTTATTTGCTTGAGTTTAAAAGTGGAGTCTGCAGAATTCTTGGAGGTAATAGTGAACTGATTGCTACCGGGAAACAAACAAGAGGTAACTTATTTCATTTGAATGCTAATGTCAATAATTTTCTACTTGCAAGAATAGAAGACAGTTGGTTGTGGCACAAGAGATGTTGTCATATGAATTTTGATAACTTGATGAAGGTAAGCAAGTCAAGTGTTGTAAGAGGACTGCCACAAATTGTTAAACTGGATAATGTGATTTGTAAAGATGTCAAATTGGTAAGATGACCTCTATTTATTTTAAGAGCAAGAAATGTACATCTGAGAATATTTTGGATTTGGTACATACTGATCTCTGTGGCCCTATGAGAATAAAAAGTTATTTTGGTGATAGATATTTCATGCTTTTTACCGATGACTATTCTAAGATGATGTGGGTTACATTCTTAAAGGAGAAATATGAAGCTTTTAGTAAGATCAAATCATTTAAATCTCTAGTTGAGATGAGACCGGTAATAAATTGAAATGTTTAAGGCCAGACCAAGGAGGAGAATTCACATTTGATGAATTTGTTAAGTATTGTGATGAACAGGGGATCGAGAGATAGATGTCTGCTCTAAGGACACCACAATAAAATGGCATAGCAGAAAGGATGAATAGAACAATAATTGATGTTGCTAGAACAATGTTGCTACAGGGTAATGTACCTAAGATTTTTTGGAGGGAAGCGGTCAGAATTGTAGTATATACATTAAACCGGGTACTTATGAAGAAGGTAACAATAAGACACCTTATGAGCTATTATATGGTAAAACTCCTTGTGTAAGTTATTTCAAAACTTTTGGAAGTCAATGTTTCATTAAGAAGGATAACTACACTGAGAAATTTGATGCAAAATCTGATGAAGGTATTTTTCTTGGTTACTCTTCTAAGAGTAAGGCATATAAATGTTACACTAAGAGAACTAAGAAAATTGTTGAAAGTGCTAATGTGAAGGTGGATGATTTGTCAAATAAGTCTGAAGGTACCAATAGATCTAAGCTTGAAAAAGATGATAATGAGGAAAAACTTGTGATCATTGAACCAGAAGCACATAATAATGAAGAACCGACAAATGCAAAATTAAGTCCTCAACCAGTAAGCGATGACAGTGAGGAAGAGAATGCAAAATCAAAAGAAGATGATGCAGAACCAACACGAGATATACCTAGATATGTCAGATTAAATCACTCACAACATCATATAATTGGTGATAAGAATGCAAGTGTGCAGACCAGGAGAAATATTAGAGAAAATTCTTGTTTGATCTCTACAATAAAACCCAAGATAGTTAAGGAAACACTAAAAGATGATGATTGGGTGAATGTAATGAATGAAGAATTAGATCAAATTGAGAAAAATCAAACATGGTCACTTGTTCCTAGACCGGAGGATAAGAATGTCATTGGAACAAAATGGGTCTTTAGAAATAAATTAAATGAAGAAGGAAAAGTTGTAAGAAATAAAGCAAGGTTAGTCTAAAAAGGATATGCAGAGGAATAAGGTGAGGATTATGGTGAAACATTTGCATCGGTTGCAAGATTAGAAGGTGTAAGGATGCTACTACCATTTGCTGCTTATAAAGGTTTCAAAGCCTACCAAATGTATGTCAAGTCGGCCTTTTTGATTGGAATCCTAGAAGAGGAAGTATACATTGAACAACCTGATAGTTTTTCCTTGACTGATGATAAGGACATTGTAGTGTCCCTCCTAGACTTGCATTTTGATTTGCATTTTGATAGACTTATTTAGACTTATGATGGTTATTTGATGGTTGTTTATGACTCTTCTATTATTGGATGGTATCCATGATACAAGGACCTCATGTAGACTCATGGTATTTGTGATGAATCTTTATGATTGGATACTTTTATGATTGATGATGTGGGACTTATTATATGATATTTGATTCCCATGGATGTTGATTTGGTATCTCCTAGATGGATGGATTTATATGATTCATGGATTTACATATGGTTATTGTTTATATGGATTATGAGATCGATGATGATACTAACCCTACTTCATGATGATGATTATATGTGATGTTTTGATATTATATTGTGTGACTGTCTTCGTGAGTAGAGATGATGCCATATCACTCATTGTGAGCGGGATATGTCATCGCGATTCACTATCACTTGCCTATTTATTGTGAGGTGTGTGTATGTCTTGTTGGTCTTTGATGCAAGATTACAGGTACCAGACATTGACTCCACCTAGCTTCAAAGGTATGAGTGGGTCTCTATCCCAATGCCAAGTAGATGGAGATGACATAGTTTCCCTCACACAGTCTAGGCCTAAGATGTATACCTTGTTAGTTTATTGTGACATCTTTTGCTTGGTTGTTTTCCCTCTTGAGTCAACTAAGAGTTCTGGTGTATTGGTTAAGTTTCTTCTACCTTGTTTCACAGGTTGTGAGGACAAATCTCTTTGGCTTCTTATTTTGGTCTGTCATGGCACGATTATTGGATTTATTTCATGATTGAATTATTTAGTTTATTAAGAATTTAATTGGGTAATTAATTTATTTTATTTCATTTATTGCGATTTAATTGAGCTTTATTTATTGTTTAAATTATTTAATTTGTTGATTTATTGTTGAGATGACTTTTATGTATGTGAGATTTTGCCAAGATCTAGAGGCAATGGAAAGCAAAAATAAGAGAGAACAAAATGGTTGATAGAAATAAACTGTATTCTATCAAGATGAAAATACTGATCAACTGGATCATCAATCAATCGTTACATACAATGAATATGAGCCTGCTTATATAGGCAAGACTATATGGATAAGCGAGCACACAAACATGGCATGAGGCTCAAAACGAAACAAGGGTAAGTAGGAAATAGGTGTGGTAGGTATGAGAAACAATATAATATTTCACATGAGGTGGATCACCCACTGAATGTGGAATGTAACAACACGATAAGACCACAAAAAATGGAAATTCTCCTACACACACTATCCCAATGTGGCACAAACACCCAAGTGTCTCATACCCAAACTACTATGAAATGCATGTACCTAAGTAAACTTAAGTAAGGTGTAATAATATCCAACATAAATAATTAATTACACCAACAATTTATTTATTGTTTTAATTTAATTATTTATTTGAGTCCTATTTATGTTATTTTATTTAATTTATTTATTTATTGGTGTTAATATTAATAATGATAATTATTATGTGGGAGTTATTTAATAAAGTATGAGTAAATAATATTATTTGTACCTACCGTCTTATTTTGAGAAAATGTTTGTATTTCCCAATTAATTGTCATAATTATACAAGTAATTGAATTTCATTTATTTCTAACTACCTTTATTTGTGATTGGTTGGTTTCATTGGTTTGGTAAGAAATATATATTTATATTATGTCTTTTTCGAACTTTGTAAAGGTAGGTAAGATATATAGTTTCTTGGAATCTTTCTATTGGTTGAGGAAACTATAGGTTAAAATTTAATTTTCCTATTTATTTTGGCTTGTTGGTTTGTGCATGGGTTAATCATCTGGCAGATCATTGTAAGAAGATTTTGGATTTGATTTCAAGTTTTGGATTGGGAAGGGCTTGACAATTTCATATTTCTACTTCAATTTTGGTTTTGCGATTTGCAGGTTGGTGGATTCTTATTTCTACATTTTCTTTTCGGAAAAGATTGTCTTCTCCATATCTACAAATTTAAATTGGAAAAATTTCTTTGGGGATTGATTTGTTGTGTTAATTATCTCCTTTAATTGGTTTTCAATCTAGTATGCAAGTTTGGAATGGGGAGAAAATGCAGATTTGACTGTATGTTCCTTTCGTGCTTACTGTGTTTTCACTATGACTATTTTGTGGGAGTTTGGACTCTTCCTTCCACTTGTTTGGATGTTTTGGATCTTGCATTGATTGCTTGATTCATTATATGTTGTTTATTGCTTTCATTTCTCTCTCTCTCCAGTGGTCTAGGCTTCACATTTCTCAGTTTTTGATCAGTGGGAGAGAGATCTTCTTCTGCATCTTTTTGCCATGAAGATTGAGTTGAGTGTGTTGTCTTTCTTTGATGTCAATAGAGTGTTTTGGACCCCCTTACTGCATTAGGAGGGCCGTTTTTGGTTCCTAAGACCCTTTGTACCCCTTCCCTAGCTTAAGGACTCAGATAGGCTCAGCTCTGCACTCTTCTCCCAAAAACGCTACAGAAACAACTAGGAACACTATAGGACTTACCAGAAACGCCACCCTGCATGCCAGAAAATCTATCCTACATCTCAGAAATGCCACTGTTAGTACCATACGCTCTGTCAAACATACCATAAGATTTGAAGTCCTTAATTTGCAGATTCAACCACACTGACCAGAAATGCCATCATATTGACTAGAAACACCATCAAATTGACCAAAAACACTATTATCCATACCCAAAATTCTACCATACCTACCATGAATGCCATTCTATGTTTCAGGGGTGCTAAGTTGTCCCAGGGGTCTTCAGAAGTCAGTTTTTAGCTTGTTTATGTGCTTTTCTGATTGGGTGAATGCTCCAGACGCTTGTGCAGGATGTATTGAAATTTTTATAGTTGATTATGATATTTTTTTATCCCTTATATTGTTTCATGTCCTCTGGTAAGAGGGTTCATACCTTACCGATGAGGTGATTCCTATGCGATTTGACGCTCCGACAAGAGGGAGAATGCCTCGCTATTGAGGGACTGATTTTATGATTCCAGTGAGATGTGTTATGCCTCACTATTGTTATTTGACTTTATTTGGATCTCTTTTATGATTTGCATCTATTATTGGCTTATGTTGATATTGCATTTTTGAAGGTTTCCTTCTTTGAGTTGACCCTTACACCCTTGTTACTCAGTTTGTGTTCAGTTGTCGATATGTTTGTTGTACCTTCTTGAGATTTAATGATGGTTTTATTTGTTCTTTGATTTGTATCTTTACCCTATGGCCTTGGTTCATGGATGGGAGAGTGGGCTCTTGTATGTGTCAGTACTAGGTTGTGAGTACTAGACCTCTAGGAAGGGTGTCTAAACCTAGGAAACCACATGAATAGTTGATGGCTTAATTGAAAGTGATAACATAATAATAATTGATTAGAGGGATGGGTACTAGGAGTAGACTTCATCAAGATAAAGAATATGATATTGTATTCCCCAATTGGATAGACCTAGGGATATGTTTTTGGGATCCTAGATTGGGAAGACTGTTGGAGCGGTATACCCAATCTATTTTGAGTTACTCCAAGGTGGAGATGGATGCCACATGAGGCTATGATATTATAACACTCTAACCCACATGTATCCATTGTCCATATGCCTTGTTTTATTGATTTGCCTCTGGAGGATATTTCCATTGATTTAGCCACTTGTTGTACTTTGGTTTTGTAATCTTATGTTTGGGTTTCAAGGAGTCTTGTTGTATCTTTTCCTTGTTAAGTATCAGTTTAGGTCTTGAGCGTGTGTTGGAACCTTTTTCATCTCCTAGCATGGGGGGTGGTTCCTTCATTGGTTCCACATGGTCAAGTGGTTGATTGCCTTCTTTCATTGGGATACTCTCCTTGGTGTTGTGTGCGTGGATTGGATTCTTCATGATATTTCGCTATTGGATTCCCATGATTTATGAAAAGAAGATATTATATCATAATAAAGTTGAATATAAAAGAAAAGATGTATTCTTATATTGTAATACCATGTATTTGAGAAGGAAAGTTGTAATGGGACTTGATGTTAAGGTTAGGAATAGAGATATATTTCATTATGTTAAAGGTGCTTGTTGTAAGGTTGAAATAACCATGGAATGGATTAGTTTATTGGTACTCGAGATGTATTACATTTATGTGATGAATAGAATTATGTTAGTGAAATAATGATAGGTAGATGAATGGATAGCATTTATCCATATTTGAGTAACTAGGGTGGTCATTGATACTTAAGGTTAAATGATTTGTATTATTCTCGAATATACCCTAATGATTTGTGTTATGGAATTTGTATAAGATAATAATGAAGATTTATTGTGTAAGATACTATGCATTCTTATGTAAATGTAGTAGGACATGTTGTAAAAGTTAGGAAGGAAACTTAGATGATCCCTTAAAGTATAGATTTATTTATATGTAAAATGTGCTTATAGGATCTATGTGATTGTGAAAGGAATATAATAGTTTCATTTAAACTTTACTTGAATAGATAAGAATTTATGAGAATTGAATGGTTAAATGTAATTCATATTGTTCTCTTGAGAGATTTCTAAATGAAATATTTTGTATATGCTATGGTTGTGCTTTAGTTGCATGAAAAGTAAATGGTTAGAGGATCAAGAGAATTGATCTTCTTGATTAGTCTATATTGAGAAAGAATGATGCTAGTAGTGACGTTACGATACCCTAGGGAATAATTGTGTTGCAAGAGTTTATTTTGTCATATGCATGTGTTAGAAGGTTTGTTCCGCTTGCGTAGAATGGATTTATGATGTTTCTATTTGATGCTCTCATGTGTTTAGTGTTTGAATAATGTTTTATCGATGTATGTTAATGTTGGAGTAATGAAATGGATGTTTAAAAAAATAAATATTGCAGTAGTTTTAGATTAATTCTCTAGGGTATTTTGGCAGGCATTACATTCTGGTATCAGATCCCATGTTCATATAATAGGTACTCTGGTTTCATATGAGCCCATTATGTGAGTTATCATATATTAGAATGGGGTATCCCACCGGTGTATCCCTGCTTGTATTTCTTTTTGCTTAGTTGACTTAGATTTTAGCTCATAGAATCTTTTGCATTTTGGATAGACAAGATGCTTGCTAGAGGTAGAGGTTGTGGTCACAGTCGTGGTGGTCACATGGGTACTCGTCGAAATCCTCACCCTGAGGTTTTTGAAGAGTCACACCATGAGAAGTTACAACAAGATCAACTCCATGAGGAGGAGGAACAGAAAGTTCAGGGAGGTGGTGATGCGATTCCATAGCTGGTTACAACACTTCAGAATCTTCTTGATTGTCTAGGTCTAGTGCAACAGGAGAATCGTCAGGAGGAGTCTCATCATTCAAGTCATGAGGATAGATCTAAGTATCAGGATCATGAGAGGGAGCTTTCTCGTTCACCTTGTAGGAGAGAAGATGTTGTAGTGGGTTAGAATGCAGCCGCCGCTAGTCATATGAGAGATTTCTTTAGGGCTAATCCCCCTACTTTTGATGGTTCTTGTGGTGGATTGGAGGCAGAGACCTGGTTGCTTGACTTGGGTAGGTGCTTTACCATGCAGACGTATGGTAGTAACACCAAAGCCAGGTGTGCGATTATGCATCTTTGAGATTTTGCTTCCACTTGGTGGCGTACGGAGGAGGAGAAGCTCCATTTGGATATTGCAACGGTTTCGTGGGAGTTATTTCTAGAGCGATTTCATGCTCATTTTCTATCAGCTCTTTGGAGACAACGTAGGGCTGACGAGTTCCATGATTTGAGGCAATAGGGTATGACAGTTGAGCAGTATGAGAAGAAATTCTTCAAGCTTCGACAATACTCTGGGATTGCAAATAATGACATGATGCTTGTGCAACATTTTATTAGAGGTCTTAATGACTGCATTGGTGGTGAGGTTCGGGTTTTCGAACCTAAGACTACAGAGATAGTGGTGGAGAAGGAACAAATGATTAAGGAGAAGATGTCAGTAGGAGGTTCAACAGTTGGGAGGTCTGTCAGTACTCTAGTTGTAGGAGTAGATGCGAGAGGATCCCGAACACAAGGTTTAGGTTTTGCTAGGAGCTATCCACCGGCTTTCGAGGGTAGACCGTGATCTTGGAAGAAGTTTGTTTGAAGTCATAGTGTTTCTTGAGGTGCTATATCTCAGCAGGATCGAGATCGTGGTAGAAAACATGATAGGCAATCAGTTCCTAATAGACAACCAGTTTCCTCTCAGCTAGCTCAAAGTGTTCAGCGGTCTAGTGCCCCATCGGTTGCATGAGGTTTTACCAGAGGGAGTTGTTTCACTTGTGGCCAATTAGGTCACTATGCATCTCAGTGTCCTTAGAGGCCCACGTAGATGTCAGGACAAAGACCCACAACTTCAGAACCTATAGCTGGTGATGTAGGTAGATCCCATCATGTCTTTGCGACGGTTGATAACCATCAAGCTAAGCATCAGAGCACTGTTGTCAAGACTAGAGGTGAGATAGGTGGTATCTCTTGCTCGGTATTTTTTTATTTTGGTTCTACTGATTCTATTATTTCCTCTTATTTAGTAGAGAGATGTGGGATCACTATGGAAAAGTAGATTGATAAGTGGCAGGTTGAGTTGGCCATGGGATCTAGGGTGGTTGTGGATTCCCTTGTGCGTGGTTGTGTTTTGGAGTTAGGTGTGCTCTCTACCATGATGGATCTTCATGTGATATCTTTGGGATCCTATGGAGTAGTGTTAGGTATGGATTGGCTTGAGTCTAATCAGGATAGGATTGATTATCGAGGTAAGAGAGTGCAGTGTTTAGATGATTGCGGGAAGAGTGTGGAGATAGTAGGTATTCAATGACCTATCTCACTTTGCATGATTTTCACGATGTAGATGAAGCATTGTGCGTGCAAGGGTTGTCAGCTTTTTGTAGTTAAAGTGGATGAGTTGGATGAGGGTGAGAGTGGAGATGATGTCTTTGCTCATCATCCTATTTTGTAAGACTTTGCAGATGTGTTTCTAAGTGATACTCCAAGTATGCCGCCTAAGAGCGATATTGATTTCAGGATTGACTTGATTCCAAGAGTAGAGCCTATATCTAAGGCTCTGTATCGAATGACCACTCAGAAGTTGAGTGAGTTGAGATTGCAGCTTGAGGAGTTGTTGGCGAAAGGATTCATCTAGCCTAGTGTTTCGCCTTGGGGTGCATCGGTGTTGTTATGAAGAAGAAGGATGGGTCTCTTCAGTTCTACATTGATTATAGACAGTTGAATAAGGTGACAGTGAAGAATCGTTATCCTTTGCCGAGGATCAATGATTTATTTGATTAGATTAAGGATGTGAAGGTCTTCTCCGAGATAGACCTCAAATTTGGGTATCATCAGTTACAGATTCATGAGGCAAACATTTTAACTCAATGATGAACAGTGAGTACCAAACCGGTACAGAGAGGGGGAGTGAATCAGTACAAGTACAAAAACTTTTCCTGAACTGGTTTGATTGCAGACTGTAAACTAGTGGCAATCCCTAACATTGGTCTGAACCAGATTACTACCGGTTAAACACAGTGCAATTGTGAAAGACATGAACCGGTCAATCTTCCTAGCTTTCCATACAACCTACTCCCTCATTTCCACTTTGTCCTTATGCTTAAACAGATAATATATCATTAGAGATATAATGATTTACCACTAAACAAGAAATAACAAAACATCACATGAAAGAGCCATCACACATGACACATATTTTTTCATGTTGGGGATGAATACCCACAAGTTGTTTTTGAAATCTTTAGAAGTCTGCTTTGTTAGGAGCCTAGTCCAGTTAAAGACTATTACAACAGGTTCTGCTAGGAATCGATCCTGTTAGGGATCACCCAGTTAAGGGATGGCTAGAATACCCGATTAAGGGTTAAACCCTATTAGAGGATTTTATGAACTCAATGGCTTTGAGTCACCCTGTTAAAGGATTTACAGCAAGCTGGTTAAAGCTACCCTGTTAAGGGATTTTCCAACTATTGAAGTGGTTAAAGATCAATAGGTATAACAATGATCTGGTAGCAGCACTCAATGCCAATGCAGATCTGCTTTAGTTCCTTCCTTCTGCACACACACTATGCAAGTATCAATCCTCTCAACTGGTCTGGCAAGAATCATGTATCTCTGCACATAGATACACACACAATATTTGCCAACAACTTCAACATGAAACACAAAATCGACCTTATAGGAAAAAAATAGGTCGGTAGCATAAACCCTAAACCCTAAACATTTAGGTTGAGTGATTCAATCAGTTCAATCTTGACCATTGAACACTTTTTGCATTTGAATACAATGGTCTTGAATAGATCTCAAAATGTTCTCCATCGTTCGTTCTTCACCGCTTCTTGAAGGTGATAACCCATCACGCATTCTCCACCGTTTGCAGGGACTTCGCACATTCCTGAGGTAGATAGGATCAATCTCCTTCATGCAAGATCCTTTACGCGCACAAGGATGACATGGCGACACAATTTGACCTCCATTACAATGCTAACTCATCACACAATGCCATCGGTTGAAACACACAGGCTCGAAACACTTCAACTGGAAACCTTGAAGTTGAGACTACCAACCGGTAGTCATACCATATTAAATCACTTCACCTTTACCACATATACCGGTTCTCATCATTATACCGATTCACTTTGCCAGTTGCTTAACTTCAATAATCTTGTTCACTCTTCATCATGTTACCGGTTCACTCTTCAGCATATTACCGGTTCACTTTCAACATATTACCAGTTCTCTCTTGAGTATATTACCGGTTCATTCTTTCAGCATATTGACAATAATGATAACACAATATCATCATGTCAACATATTCTGCACATATGCCAACAATCTCCCCCTTTGGCATTGATGGCAATATACAAAGATATCTCTCTTTCTGCATCACATCTTCTCCTTAATATTGCATATATCTTTTCCACTTCACATCTTCTCCCCCTTTGACAACAATGCGAAAGTGGAGGCACAAGCTTCCCTGTTCCACTATGTTGCTCCCCTTGAGGAGTAGCATCCTGCAATACATCAATCCTGAAACGATATATCAATGGAAGACCTGACTGATGTGGAGCATAGACTTTTAATTTACCTCTTGAAGGGGCAGCACCCCTAATTCACCTCTCAGATAGGTAAAGGTAACCTTTGGTAGAGGCTTGGTGAATATGTTTGCTAACTGCTCCTTACTGGAAACGTGTTCCAATACCACCTCTTTGTTCTGAACCTTTTCCCTCAAGAAATGATACTTGAGTTCAAAGTGCTTGGTTCTAGCATGTAGAACCGGATTCTTGGAAATGTTAATTGCACTTGTATTGTCACAGAATATACTTACTGATTCAGATACATGAACTTTGAAACCATTCGATACATGCTTCATCCAAATAGTCTAGGTGCAGTTTATAAAAGCTGCAACATAGTCTGCTTCTGCTGTAGACTGAGAGATATAACTCTGGTTTTTACTCATCCACGAGACCAGTCTACCACCGAGAAAGAATGCACCACCGGTTGTTCTCTTCCAGTCATCTACATTACCAGCCCAATCAACATCTGTGAACACTTTCAGGTTGAAATCATTATTGTATGGATACCATAATCCATAGTCAATAGTTCCCTTCAGATATCTAAGAATTCGCTTGACTGCTACCAGGTGAGATTCTCTTGGGCTTTTCTGAAACTGAGCGGTAATACCCACTGCATGTGCAATGTCTGGTCTGCTATGCACTACATAATGCAGCTTACCAATCATTGATTGGTATTCCTTCTCATTTACCAATGTTGAGTCATCTTCTTTTGATAATTTACAACCGGTCACCATTGGTGTACCAACCGGTTTACTGTCTTCCATGCCAAAGGTCTTCAACACCTCTTTGACATACTTGGACTGAGTAATAAAGATTCCATTTTTTATTTGCTAAATCTACAATCCGATGAAGAACATAATCTCCCCTGTGAGTGACATTTCAAACTCCTTTTTCATCTCATTTGCAAAGTCATGACTCATCTTGTCATCTCCACCAAAGATTATGTCATCAACAAATACTTCGCAGATCAGAATCTGATCTCCTTCTGATTTCAAGTAGATATTGCTATCTTCACTTGTTCTTTCAAATCCAATCTTCACAAGATGGGAATGCGGGTGTTCATACCATGCTCTTGGTGCCTGCTTCAGTCCATACAAGGCTTTATGTAGCCTACACACCATGTCATTGTCTTCTGATAGGGAAAACCCATATGGTTTCTCTATATACACCTCCTCTTAAAGTATTCCATTTTAAAATGCATATTTTGCATCCATTTGGTATACCTTGAATCCTTTAAAAGTTGCATATGCAAGAATCATACGAACTCCTTCCAATCTTGCTACTGGAGCAAAGGTTTCTCCATAGTCTTCTCCTTCTTCTTGAGCATATCCTTTACATACTAGTCTGGCTTTGTTCCTTACCACTGTGCAATCCTCATTTAGCTTATTTCTGAAAACCCATTTGGTTCCAATGACGTTTTTATGCTCCGATCTGGGTACCAAAGACCATGTACCATTCTTTTATATTTGGTCAAGTTCCTCCTCCATTGCCTCGATCCAGTCTTCATCTTTATGTGCCTCTTTGAATGATTTAGGCTCAAATTCAAAGATCATACATGAGCTTTCTCTGACCTTTCTTCTTGTAAGAATTTCTGCATCTTTGTCTCCTATGATCTTCTTTGGATCATGATTAAGTTTGACATACCTAGGTATAATCTTAATAGATTCCTCTTGCGTTTCTTCCTCATCCTCATCTTCATCCACATCAGCATCTACCGGTGTAGGAGCACAGTTACTCGTGCTGGGCTGATTTGCAACCGGTTCCCAGAAAGTTACTACCGGTTCATCTCCTACTTGCTTACTACCGATTCCCTCCAATTTCTCAGAGTTTTCATCAACCCTAACATTGATGCTTTCAATGATTCTCTGAGTCCTATTATTAAAACATTTGAGAGCTTTAGTTTTTGTGGAGTATCCTAAGAATATTCCCTCATCACATTTAGCATCAAACTTGCTCTGATGTTCACTCCTCTTGATATAACATTTACTTCCAAATACTCTGAAGTAGCTTACCACTGGTGTCTTACCGGTCCAGTACTCATAAGGAGTTTTATCCTTTCCCTTCTTGATGAGTACCCGGTTCATTGTCTAGACAACAGTTCTCACCACTTCTCTCCAAAAGGTGTGAGCGACCTTTCCTTGGATCAACATAGTTCTAGCCGCTTCAACCACAGTCTGGTTGTTTCTCTCTGCTAGCCATTCTGTTGTGGAGTCCGGGGGGCAAACAGTTGCCTCTTGATGCCATTTTCTTCACAATATTTGTTGAATTCACCCGAAGTGAATTCCCCTCCTTGATCAGTTCTAAGGCATTTGATTCTTCTACCACTTTCCTTTTCTACTAGTGCTCTGAAAGCTTTGAACTTTCCAAAGGCTTCAAACTTGTCCTTCAAGAATGTGACCCACATCATTCTTGAGCAATCATCTGTAAGAATCATAAAATACCTATCCCCCTGCACACTCCTAGTTTTCATAGGACCACACAAATTAGTATGCACAAGATCAAGTAAGTTGTTAGCAGTGAAAGATTTGCCTTTGCAGGTTGAGGAAGACATTTTCCCCAGTTGACATTCTCTGCACAAAGGATTTTCTGGTTTGCTCAGCATCGATAGTCCTCTAACTGCCTTGATCTTACTGGCCTTTACTATGTTATCAAATTTTACATGGCAGAGTCTCCTATGCCATATCCAGCTATCATCAAACATAGCCATAAGACATGTACTTATATTTGCATTTAGCTGAAATAAGTTACCTTTGGTCTGCATACCGGTGGCCATCAGTTCACCATTCTTTCCTTTGATTTTGCACACTCCATTTTTGAATTCTAGAGTGAGTCCATTGTCATTCAGCTGGGCAACACTCAATAAATTGTGTCTGAGACCTTCCATCCAATACACATTGTCAGCACTGCTCTTTCCATTTAGAGAGATGGACCCTCTGCCTTTGACCATACATGGTGCATCATTACCAAAGCGAACCACACCACCATCATACTCTTCCAAAGATATAAACTTTCTCTGGTCACCAATCATATGATGAGAACAACCACTGTCAATAATCCACTCATTGAAATTATCAAAGCAAGAGACAAGAGCCTTCTTGTCTGACACATTCTCCTTGACTGCAACAAACACAATATCTTCATTTTCTTCATCTTCATATTCCTCATCTGTGACACCTTCATCAACTGCTACAAAACAGTTTCTCTAGTTTCCTCCTTTGAATTTCTTGAACATTTCCGGTTTGTCCTTGTTGTCACCATTGGGACAGTTTATAGCGATGTGTCCTATCTGGTTACAAGAGAAGCATTTCAAAGGAATCTTACCTCTGTATTTGTTGGTTCCCTTAGGAAGTCTCTTGGCAAGAAGAGCTTCAAATTCCATCAAAATCTCCTCATCATCCATTTATCTGCTCTGTCTTGGTTCACCGCTGGTGGTTGCTTCTTTTCCTTTTCTAGATGGTGCAGCAGATGCTCTAAAAGTTGATTCAGTCTTCTGAACACTGCCATCAAAACTATTTAGCTCATAGGTTGTTGATTTTGCAATGATGGAGTCTAGGGATACCTTAGTCTTGTCTATTGATCTCAACTCCTAAATAGCAGCAACCCTTATTGCATAGACCGGTAATAAGGACATCAGGACTTTACTAATAACAGTAGAATCTTCCATTTTCCCTCCTGCACTCTTGATGTCTCCAACAATAGTCTTGATTCTTATTAAATATTGTTGAATGGTCTCACCTTCAACCATCTGCATGTCTTCAAACTTCCCTCTAAGGCTTTCTTCCTTAACTTGTTTTACATGCTCATCACCATCATAGATATTCTCAAGAGTATCCCATACTTCTTTTGGATTTTCTTTATCTTGGACATCGATAAACTCAATGTCAGATAAGCGTCTGATTAGGGCTTCCATGACTTGCCCATTCTCCTGGATCTCTCTCTTTTGATCATCGGTGAGAGTACCGGTAGGAATGTCATAGGCATTTTCAACATAGCTCCAATGTTGAGCACCCATGCTTCTGATGTATATCTTCATTCTGTCTTTCCATATTTGAAAATTGTCTCTGTTGAACTTTGGACCTTCCCTCTTCATCATTACAATAGGATCTTTCCCTCAAGCAGTTAAGCTTACAACACAGGGGACCTGGAGGATGCTCTGATACCAATTGATAACTCAATGATGAACAATGAGTACCAAATCGGTATTGAGAGGGGGGGGGTGAATAAGTACAGGCACAAAAACTTTTCCTGAACCGGTTTGATTGTAGACTGTAAACTACTGGCGATCCCTAACACCGGTCCGAACCAGATTACTATCAGTTAAACACAATGCAACTGTGAAAGACATGAACCGGTCAATCTTCCTAGCTTTCCATACAACCTACTCCCTCATTTCCACTTTGTCCTTATGCTTAAATAGATAATCTATCATCAGAGATACAATGATTTACCACTAAACAAGAAATAACAAAACATCACATGAAAGAGGCATCACACATGACACACATATTTTTTCAAGTGGAAACCCAACTGGATAAAACCACAGTTGGAATGAATACCCACAATCTATTTTTGAACTCTTTAGAAGTCCGCTCTGTTAGGAGCCTAGTTTGGTTAAAGACTGTAACAATAGGTTCTGTTAGGAACCGATCTTGTTAGGGATCACTCAGTTAAGGGATGGCTAGAATACCTGGTTAAGGGTTAAACCCTGTTAGAGGTTGCCTTGTTAGAGGATTTTATGAACTTAATGGCTTTGAGTCACCCTGTTAAAGGATTTACAGCAAGCTGGTTAAAGCTACCCTGTTAAGGGATTTTCCAACTGTTGAAGTGGTTAAAGATCAACAAGTATCACAACAATCTGGTAGTAGCACTCAATGCCAATGCAGATCCACTCTAGTTCCTTCCTTCTGCACACACACTATGCAGGCATCAATCCTCTCAACTGGTCTGGCAAGAATCACGTATCTCTACACATAGATACACACACAATATTTGCCAACAACTTCAACATGAAACACAACATCGACCTTATAGGAAATAGATAGGTCGGTAGTATAAACCCTAAACCCTAAACATTTAGGTTGAGCGATTCAGTCGGTTCAATCCTGACCATTGAACACTTTTTGCATTTGAATACAATGGTCTTGAACAGATCTCAAGACATTCTCCATCGTTCGCTCTTCACCGCTTCTTGGAGGTGATAACCCATCACGCATTCTCCACTGTTTGCAGAGACTTTGCACATTCCTGTGGTAGATAGGATCAATATCCTTCATGCAAGATCCTTTATGTGCACAAGGCTGACGTGGCGACATGATCTGACCTCCATTATAATGCTAACTCATCACACAATGCCATCGGTTGAAACACAGGCTCGAAACACTTCAACCGGAAACCCTAAAGCTAAGACTACCAATCGGTAGTCATACCATATTAAACTGCTTCAACTTTAGCACATATACCGGTTCTCATCATTACATCGGTTCACTTTGCCAGTTGCTTAACTTCAATAATCCTGTTCACTCTTCATCATGTTACCGGTTCACTCTTCAGCATATTACCGGTTCACTTTCAGCATATTACCGGTTCTCTCTTGAGTATATTACCGGTTCATTCTTTCAGCATATTGACATCAATGACAACACAATATCATCATTTCAACATATTCTGCACATATGCCAACAAAACATTCATCGCACAACTTTTCGTACGAGGTATGGTCATTATGAGTTCACAGTGGTGCCTTTTGGGTTGACGAATGCTCCATTGGTTTTCATGAGCTTGATGGATGGGGTGTTCAAAACCTATTTGGATAGATTTGTTCTTGTGTTCCTAGATGATATTTTGATTTATTCGAGGACATGGGAGGAGCATGAGGAGCATATGCAGTTAGTTTTACAATGTCTTCGTGAGAATCAGTTGTACACCAATGTGGTGAAGTGTGAGTTTTTCCAAACCGAGGTGAAATATCTTGGCCATGTCATTTCAGGAGAGGGCATCGCAGTGGATCCCTCTAAGGTTCGGGCAATTGTGGATTGGCCAGCACCCACTAATGTGGGTAAAGTACGTAGTTTTATGGGTCTTGCAGGCTATTATCGACCTTTTTTTTAGGATTTCTCCAGGATTGCATATCCAGGTCACTTCTCTTCAGAGGAAAGGGAAGAATTTTATTTGGTTAGAGTGATGTGAGACAACTTTTCAGATTCTAAAGGAGCGTTTGACCAATACACCTATTTTAGTAGTTCTAGACCCCTTGGGTAACTTTGTGGTTTGCACAAATGGATCTTTGGAGGGCCTTGGAGTAGTTCTCATGCATGATGGACACATGATTACCTGTGAGTCGCTCAAACTTAAAGATCACAAATTGAACTACCTAACTCACGATCTAGAGTTAGCGACAGTTATTCATGCATTAGTTAGATGGAGGCATTTCCTTTTTGGACATCAATTTGAGTTGCATAGTGATCATCGTAGTTTGCATTTTATCTTCATGCAGCTGAATTTGAATGCCAGGCAATGACATTGGATGGAGTTTTTTGGCGAGTATGATTTCAAGGTGAGGTATATACAGGGTAAGGAGAATGTGGTGGTAGAAGCATTGATTTGTAGGAGGCATGAGGTTTCAGCAGTGGTTCTTAGTGTTGATTTGAGGAGTCGTATTCTCAGTGCACTTCTAGCACATGCTTGGTATCAAGAGGTTAGAGAGGAGATTGCTTTAGGGAGGCCTATGGATGGCAGGTATGCAGGATATTCGCTAGAGTCTGATGGTCTTCTTCGTCATTTGGGTCATATCTACATGCCACCATTGGATGGTATTCGAGCGTTGATTTTGTCAGAGGCTCATTGTGCACCTTACTCGACACATCCAAGTGTTAAGAAGATGCACGCAAATTTATGACAGTTATATCATTGGGCAGGCATGAGGAGAGACATAGCAGATTATGTATCATTTTGCTTAGAATGTCAGCGGCTGAATGCAGAGCATCGACATCAAGCAGGTTTGTTGTAGTCAAACCTGATTCCAGAGCGGAAATGGGACATCATATCTATAGAATTCATCGTCGGTTTACCTATGTCTTCATGTCGTCATGATGCTATTATGGTCACTGTTGATAGGTTGACCAAAGTAGCTCATTTCTTGCAATTTAGATCTTCTTACATAGCAGAGTCAGTGGCTCGTATCTTCATGGAGTAGATAGTAAGACTACATGGTGTTCCTCGACGGATCATATTAGATTGAGATCTGATATTCACTTCAGCATTTTGGAGAGCCCTTCAACATGATTTGAGAGCACAGCTGAACTTTAGTTTAGCATATCATCAAGAGACAAACAATCAGACAGAGAGGGTTAACCAAGAATTGGAGGACATGTTGAGGATGTATGTTATGGATCAGCGGTTCAGATGGTAGGAGTGCATTCATTTGGTGGAATTCGCCTACAATAATGGGTATCATAGTTCAATTGGTATGTCTCCCTTCCATGCTTTATATGGTCGCCCATGTCGTACACCCTTGAGTTGGGACAAATTAAAGGACAAAATGCTCCTTGGGTTAGAGATGTTGTAGGACTTGGAGCAGTAGGTGCAGCATATTAGAGACCACATGGCAGCAGCACACGATAGACAGAAGAAATATGTGGATGCTCATTGGATTGATCGCTAGTTTTCCGTAGGTGACAAGGTGTTTTTGAGAGTGCGTCCATGAAAGAGTCCTATCCGATATGGAAAAGGCTCTAAGTTGGCACCTCACTTTGAGAGACCTTTTGAGATCTTGGAGCGGATTGGTCATGTAGCTTATCGCCTAGCCTTGCCACCCAACTTGTCCAACATCCATGATGTTTTTCATGTATCAGTTTTGAGACCTTATTATCCTGATGTGACACATGTTTTGGATTGGCATTCATTGTAGGTAGAGGATGGGCAACTTTCTCTGGAGCCCATATGCATTCTTTAGCATCGAGGATTGACCCTCGGGGGTAGAGACATAGAGTAGGAAAGGGTCTAGTGGGACTCAAACAATGATTCTTCGATGACTTGGGAGGATGCTGCGCGGAGAGAGAGTTATACCCCTATTTATTCCCAGGCTTCCAAGAGTAAGCCTAGGCAATGGGGGGGATGTCGTGTCCTTCCTAGACTTGCATTTTGATTTGCATTCTGATAGACTTATTTAGACTTATGATGGTTATTTTATGGTTGTTTATGACTCTTATGTTATTGGAAGGTACCTGTGATACTAGGACCTTATGAAGACTCATGGTATTTGTGATGACTCTTTATGATTGGATACTTTTATGATTAACGATGTGAGACTTGTTATATGATATTTGATTCTCATGGATGTTGATTTGGTATCTCCTAGATGGATGGATTTATATGATTCATGGATTTACATATGGTTATTATTTATATGGATTATGAGATCAATGATGATACTAACCCTACTTAATGATGACGATTCTATACGATGTTTTGATATTATATTGCATGACTATCTTTGTGAGTAGAGACGATGCCATATCATTCATTGCGAGCGGGGAATGTCATCGCGATTCTTTATCACTTGCCTATTTATTGTGAGGTATATGTATATGTCATGTTGGTCTTTGATGCAGAATTGCAGGTACCAGACATCAACTCCACCTGGCTTCAAAGGTCTTAGCAGGTCTCTATCCCAATGCCAAGTTGATGGAGATGACATAGTTTACCTAACACACTCTAGGTCTAAGATGTATACCTTGTTAGTTTATTGTGATGTATTTTGCTTGGTTGTTTTCCCTCTTGAGTCAACTAAGAGTTCTGGTGTATTGGTTAAGTTTCTTCCACCTTGTTTCACAGGTTGTGAGGACAAATCTCTTTGGCTTCTTATTTTTGTCTATCATGGCACGATTATTGAATTTATTTCATGATTGAATTATTTAGTTTATTAAAAATTTAATTGCGTAATTAATTTATTTTATTTTATTTATTGTGATTTAATTGAGCTTTATTTATTGTTTAAATTATTTAATTTGTTGATTTATTGTTGAGATGACCTTCATTTATTTATTGTTTTAATTTAATTATTTATTTGAGTCCTATTTATGTTATTTTATTTTATTTATTTATTTATTTATTGGTGTTAATATTAACAATGATAATTATTATGATGGGGTTATTTAATAAAGTATGGGTAAATAATATTATTTGTACCTACCGTCTTATTTTGAGAAAATATTTGTATTTCCCAATTAATTGTCATAATTATACAAGTAATTGAATTTAATTTATTTCTACTTATCTTAATTTGTGATTGGTCGGTTTGATTGGTTTGGTAAGAAATATATATATATATATATATATATATATTTATTTTTATTTTTATTTTTATTTTTTTTTTGATCAGCAAGAGGTCGAGGCCAAAAATTTTATTAATTATTTGAAATTTACATTGCTCCACTCGTGCGAGCGCCGGTAGGAAAGAGTGGAGGCGAGAAATATATATTTATATTATGCCTTTTTCAAACTTTGTAAAGGTAGGTAAGATATATAGTTTCTTGGAATTTTTCTATTGGTCGAGGAAACTATAGGTTAAAATTTAATTTTCCTATTTATTTTGGCTTGCTGGTCTGTGCACGAGTTAATCATCTGGCTGATCATTGTAAGAAGATTTTGGATTTGAATTGGAGTTTTGGATTGGGAAGGGCTTGACAATTTAAAATTTCTACTTCAATTTTGGTTTTGCGATTTGCAAGTTGGTGGATTCTTATTTCTGCATTTTCTTTTCGGAAAAGATTGTCTTCTCCGTGTCTGCAAATTTGAATTGGAAAATTGATTTGGGGATTGATTTGTTTTGGTAATGATCTCCTTTAATTGGTTTTCAATCTGATATGCAAGTTTGGAATGGGGAGAAAATGCAGATTTGACTGTATGTTCCTTTCGTGCTTACTTTGTTTTCACTGTGACTATTTTGTGGGAGTTTGGACTCTTCCTTCCACTTGTTTGGATATTTTGGATCTTGTATTGATTGCTTGAGTCATTATATGTTGTTTATTGCTTTAATCTCTCTCTCTCTCTCCAATGGTCTAGGCTTCACATTTCTTAGTTTTTTATTAGTGGGAGAGAGATCTTCTTCTGCATATTTTTGCCACAAAATTTGAGTTGAGTGTGTTGGCTTTCTTTGATGTCAATTGAGTGTTTTGGACCCCCTAACTGCATTAGGAGGGCCGCTTTTGGTTCCTAAGACCCTTGGTACCCCTTCCCTAGCTTAAGGACTCGTATAGGCTCAGTTATGCACTCTTCTCCCAGAAACACTACATAAACAACCAGGAATGCTACAGGACTTACCAAAAATGCCACCCTACATGCCAAAATCTCTATCCTACATCCCAAAAACACCACTGTTAGTACCATATGCTCTGCCAAACATGCCATAAGAGTTGAAGTCCTGAATTTGCATATTCAACCATACTGACCAGAAATGCCATCATACTGACCAAAAATTCCATCATATTGACCAAAACGCTATCATCCATACCAGAAATGCTACCATACCTACCAGGAACACCATTCTATGTTTTAGGGGTGCTAAGTTGTCCCAGGGGTCTTCGAAAGTCCTTAATTTGTAGATTCAACCATACTGACCAGAAATGCCATCATACTAACTAGAAACACCATCAAATTGACCAAAAACACTATTAACCATACCCAAAACACTACCATACCTACCATGAATGCCATTCTATGTTTTAGGGGTGCTAAGTTGTCCCAGGGGTCTTCAGAAGTCAGTTTTTAGCTTGTTTATGTGCTTTTTTGATTGGGTGAATGCTCCAGAGGCTTGTGCAGGATGTATTGACATTTTTAGAGATTATTATGATTATTTTTTATCCCTTATGTTGTTTCAAGTCCTCTAGTAAGAGGGTTCATGCCTTACCGATGAGGTGATTCCTATACGATTTGACGCTCTGACAAGAGGGAGAATGCCTCATTGTTGAGGGAGTGATTTTATGACTCTAGTGAGATGTGTTATGCCTCGCTATTGCAATTTGATGTTATTTGGATATCTTTTATGATTTTCATCCATTATTGGCTTATGTTGATATTGCAGTTGTGAAGGTTTCCTTCTTTGAGTTGACACTTGTGTCCTTGTTGCTCAGTTTGTGTTTAGTTGTCGATATTGTTGTTGTACCTTCTTGATATCTCATGATGGTATTATTTGTTCTTTGATTCGTATCTTTACCATATGGCCTTGGTTCATGGATGGGAGAGTGGGATCTTACATGTGTCGGTACTAGGTTGTGAGTACTAGACCTCTAGGAAGGGGGTCTAAACCTAGGAAACCAGATGAAGAGTTGATGGATTGATTGAAAGTGATAACATAATAATAATCAATTAGAAGGATGGGTACTAGGAGTACACTTAATCAAGATAAATAATATGATATTGTATGCCCCAATTGGACGCGCCCAGGGAGATGTTTTTGGGATCCTAGATTGCGAAGACCATTGGAGCGGTATACCCGATCTCCCTTGAGTTACTCTAAGGTGGAGATGAATTCCACATGAGGCTAGCATATGATGACACTCTACCTCACATGTATCCATTGTCTATATGCCTTGTTTTAGTGAATTGCCTCTGGAGGATATTTGCATTGATTTAGCCGCTTGTAATTTGGTTTTGTATTCTTATGTTTGGGTTTTGAGGAGTCTTGTTGTATCTTTTCATTGTTAAGTATCAGTTTAGGTCTCGAGTGTGTGTTGGAAACTTTGTCATCTCCTATCACGGGGGGTGGTTCCTTCATTGGTTCCACATGGTCGAGTGGTTGATTGTCTTCTTTCATTGGGATACTCTCCTTGGTGTTGCGTGCGTGGATTGGATTCTTCATGAGATTTCGCTATTGGATTCATGTGATTCGTGAAAAGAAGTTATTATATCATAATGAAGTTTCATATAAAAGAAAATATGTATTCTCATATTGTACTATCATGTATTTGAGAAGGAAAGTTGTAATGGGACTTGATGTTGAGGTTAGGAATAGAGCTATGGATATTTCATTATGTTAAAGGTGGTTGTTGTAAGGTTGAAATAACCATGGAATGGACTAGTTTATTGGTACTTGAGATGTATTAAATTTATGTGATGAATAACATTATGTTAGTAAAAGATTGATAGGTAGATGAATGGATAGCATTGATCCATATTTGAGTAACTAGGTGGTCATGGATACTTAAGGTTAAACGATTTGTATTATTCTCGAATATACCCTAATGATTTGTGCTATGGAATTTGTATAAGATAATAATGAAGATTTATTATGTAAGAGACTGCATTCTTATGTAAATGTAGTAGGACATGTTGTAAAAGTTAGGAAGGAAACTTAGATGATCCCTTAAAGTATAGATTGATTTATATGTAAAATGTACTTATGGAATCTATGTGATTGTGAAAAGAATATAATAGTTGCATTTAAAATTTACTTGAATAGATAAGAATTTATGAGAATTGAATGGTTAAATGTAATTCATATTGTTCTCTTGAGAGATTTATAAATGAAATATTTTGTATATGCTATGGTTGTGCTTTAGTTGCATGAAAAGTAACTGGTTAGAGGATTAGGAGAATTGATCTTCTTGATTAGTCTATATTGAGAAAGAATGATGCTAGTAGTGACATTACGATACCCTAGGGAATAATTGTGTTGTAAGAGTATATTTTGTTATGTGCATATGTTAGAAGGTTTATTCTGCTTGTGTAGAATGAATTTATGATGTTTCTATTCAATACTCTCATGTGTTAAGTGTTTGAATAATGTTGTATCGATGTATGTTAAAGTTGGAGTAATGAAATGGATGTTTAAAAAAAAAAATTGCAGTAGTTTTAGATTAATTCTCTAGGGTATTTTGGCGGGCATTACAGACATGGTGTTTAAATTGCATAAAGATTTGTATGGTCTTAATTAGGCACCGAGAGCATGGTATGAGAAACTTCATGCACATTTGATCAAGATTGGATTTCAATGTACCAGTGAGGACAGGAATATATAGCAGAAGACTGATGGAGACAAGATGCCGATTGTAGAAGTATTTGTAGATGACATAATTTTTTGTGGCAATGATGATATGAGTATGAATTTTGCCAATGAAATGAAAAAGGAATTTGAAATGTCTCTAATCAGTTAAATAAAGTTCTTTATTGGTTTACAAGTCCAACAACTGGATGATGGTATCTTTATTTGCCAAAGAAAGTATATCAAAGAAGTGTTGAAGACTTTCGGTATGGAAAAATGCAAACCAGTAGATACACTTATGGTGACAAGCTAAAAATTATCAAAGAAAGATAATTCCCCTATTGTTAGTGAAAAGGAGTACAGGTCCATGATTGGAAAGCTACATTATGTTGTTCATAGAAAACTAGATATTGCTCATGTTGTTGGCATAGTAGCTAGATTTTAAACAGAACCGAAGGAAAGTCGCATGATGGTTGTGAAAAAGATTTTCCAATATCTCAAAGGCACATTAGACTATGGATTATGGTATCCCTGCAAAGGAGATTTCACTTTGGATGTCTTTACTGATGCAAATTGGGCAGGTAATGTGGATGATAGGAAAAGCACAATCGGTGGAGCTTTTCTACTTGGAGGAAGACTAGTTGCAGGGACAAGCAAGAAACAATCATGTGTTTCTCAATCTAAAACTAAAGCTGGGTATGTTGTTGCATCCATGAATTGGATGTAGGTCATATGAATGAGACATGTTCTAGAAGGATTCAAAATAGATATGTCTGAACCATTGAATATCTATTGTAATAATACAAGTGCAATAAACATTTCTAAAAATCTTGTACTTAATGCTAAAACCAATCACATAGAGTTAAAGTATCATTTCTTAAGAGAAAGAGTTAAGGAGAAATAGGTGAAGATGGAATATGTGAAGAGTAAAGATTAGTTAGTTAATATCTTTACTAAACCCTTACCAAAGACTACCTTTGATTTTCTTAGAGGTAAATTGGGGGTTAGACCCCTACACCGGAAGAACTGATATGTTGGAGATGCATCAATCTTCTAGATTTCATGTTTATCTTTCACTAATGATTGATGAAGATGTGGGCTGCTCCATAGGGGGAGCAACTCTAATCCAAGTTTGATAAGGTGTTTTGATTCACAGGTTTGATCTGATAAGTTGATACAGTTCCGATAAAAGTAAAGTCTTGATTTAGTACTCCGATGCAATAATTTGGTGTTGTGATTTGATCAACGGAGATAATGGAAGAGGTAGCAACAGAATTGAAGACAAGTAATGCATTTCAACCTTTGGCATTGCTATCAAAGGGGGAGAAGAAAAAGAAGGGAGAAGAAAAAGAAGGAAGAAGAAAAGGAATTTATCAGAAAGAGGGAGAAGAATAGATTAGATATGGGAAAAGACAAAAGAAGGGGAATCGACAGATGATGTGTTACCAACAAGCAAGTTGTAGATGATGATCGCTCTGATTGTATATCTGAGTGTTGCCATCAATGCCAAAGGGGGAGATTGCTGGCATGATTGGCATAACTGATGCAGATGAGATGATGATAAATGACTATGCCAATAGAGGAAAGAAGTCACGATCAATTATTTGTGTTGCCATTGATGACAACTAGGGTCAACTGATGTTTGATGATGTTTATAGATAGTTTTTGATGATTGACTTGTTGGCTAAGTGATTTGGTCTACCAGAGTTAGAGTTTGACAGTTTGAAAGGGTTTATCGACAAGACTGAGAATTAGGACCTTAATCTGTAAAGCATAGAAGTTTTGATGGAATCGTGTGATCGGTGATGTTTGGTGAGTTGTGGTTTGAAACATAATATTTTATGATGGATTTGAGTATGTGACCGGAACCACATCCTATGATGGTTACCAACAGGCATGTTTAGAATTCCTGATGAAGTTTTGCTAGGGTTTAAGGATCGGTGATGAAATCACTCAACCGGTAACAATTTTTGATATGATGGTGATTAACGGTGAGACTACATGAAGGAGATAACATGACACAACCTGCGAAGATGAATTGAATGTTGTTTTGGTGCGATTCAAGGAAGAATTTCTTGGGAAACAATGAAACACTTAGTGTAGTGTTTTGAGGTTTTGACTTTGGTATAGATCGGATTTTTGTGATGAGTTGTGATCAACCAATGGTTGATATTGCATTGTAAATTGTTGTAATGATCTAGATGAAGATCTAATATCATCTATATTGCAATTTCAAGATGTAATTAGGGTTTATTGGCCGACCTAGTTGAGATGTCTATTTAGGATGACACAATTGATGTTTTATGTGTCGGTGGTATTAGGAGAATGAGTTAAGTTGTCCCAGAGAAGATACAAATCTATTTGAGTGTTGCAGACTATGAAGCATAACTGGATTTGATTTATCAAGTTGAAAGTGCAAAGTAACAGATCACTTTTCACTGTTGTTCCCTAACAGTTACAACAACCTAAATCCCTTAACCGGGTAGGTCCTAACAGGCCTTTATCATTTAAGTCCCCTAATAGGGAAGCTCTCAAAAGGGTGGTAAATCCTCTCACAAGGTTCATCTTAATAGATCATTTAAGCTCCTAGTTGGAGTGATAGGTAAATCCCTTAATTGGGTGACTCCTAACAGGGTCTGCTCCTAACCGGGCGTATTGTAAGCTCCTAATAGGGCGTACTTCAAAAGAGTACAAATTTTAGTGGGTACCAACTCCCACCATGATTTTTCCCATTTGGGTTTCCACGTCAAAAAAGTTATGGTGTTCATATGTGGAATTCTTTTCTTATGATTTTCATGTTTTATTTCTGATTGCCGATTAAGACAATTTATGTTTGTTTATCAGAGATCTTAAAGTGGTTACCGGTATTGATGGTTAACTGGTTGATGAAGCATTTTGATCAGTTAATAAGTTGGTTATAGTGTTTGATGATCTGATATTGAGTTGATGGCTAATCTGATTAATAAGTTTGCATAAGTGGAAATGATTGTCTAGATCTGATAAGGGAAGTGAAACATCTGTTATGAAGAATTGGTTTAAGTGTTGAATGTTTTCAGATCTGAGTTAATTCCATTTTGGAGTTGAAAGTTTCAGTTCTTGTTAATACTGATTCACCCCCTCCCCCTCAGTATTAACCGGATCCTCATTGTATTAACAAATATATATATATATGTGTGTGTGTGTGTGTGTGTGTGTGTGTGTGTGCGTGCGTGCGCGCGCGCATGTGTATGTGTATATATTTATGTATATATGTATATATGTGTATATATATGTATATATACATGTACATATGAATATGTACATGTACATATATACATATACATATGAATATGTACATATACATATACATATATGCTCCCATAACCAAAACTACAGTAAAGTGACTCGTGTTGTCAAATTGGTTGTCCCATTATAGACAAATTGATATAGATCATGATATAAATGCACCCGTAAACATACCCCCCATACATACTCTATCCCATATGTAACCATCCTCTCGAAGATGTGTCCCCATCCAACAGCTAGTTCACAACATCTCTTATCTGGGCATATGAAGCCTCCAACCAAACCTGCTAATATTGAAGGCAAGGGCTCATAGTACTCTAACATACCATCCCATCTCACATCTGGACCCTCTATGTCCTCATCATCAAAAAATCTATGTAATGCCTCCAATCCACCTCTCTCATGATGATCATACTATACCAGGTCACCTACAATGGCTATCCACAAAATCCTATATACATCCACCAATGTCACTGACATCTTACCAATGGGAAAATGGAAGGTGTTATGCTCACTATGCCACCTCTTTGCGAGTCTTGTCAATAGTCCTTTTCATCCCAATCTCCAGCATATACAACACGTACCAAAGACCGCATAATACTACACACTCTCTCGCTCCCAAATCTATGTCCTCATCATCAAAAACTCTATGTAAAACCTCTAATACACCTCTCTCATGATGATCATACTATACCGGGTCACCTACAATGGCTATCCGCAAAATCCTATATACATCCACCAATGTCACTGACATATTGCCAATGGGAAAATGGAAGGTGTTATGCTCACTATGCCACCTTTATGTGAGTCTTGCCAATAGTCATTTTCGTCTGAATCTCTAGCATATACAACACATACCAAAGACCGCACAATGCTACACACTCTCTCACTCCCAAATCTAATTTTGACCAATATCCCTGGGTCTTCGGGAATTTCTCCCTAGGCATCATGATATCTAAATCCTCTTGTAATAAATCAACAACCATAGGTTTTAATCATCAAACAAGTTGCATCTATCCTAATCAACCTATCAAGTACATGACTACCTATCCTATCATCTCTTTGGAGATTCTATCACTCTCATTGAGCCCCTATTAGTTTGCCACCATTGATCATGATGGTAACTCATCAATCAAAATAGTAAATCCATGAAACTATCTCAAAAACACCATTCTATCATGCATAGGGGTTAAAATATGCAATAAATAAGCAAAAACTGCAAAATTGCTACAAGACATAACAAAAGTGCTACATCTTAACAAAGGAGTTAAAACATAGTACAAATGTGCTAAAACACCAAAAGCGCTAAAAGACAACACATATGCGCTATAAGATAATAAATGTGTTAAAAACATATTTTAGCGCATTCAACAACACAAAATTTTACCTAACATTTAATGCATTAAATGACCAAAATCAAGAAAAGTAAAGACATGCGTACTGGGGGACCATACTCCTTGGACTACTCAAAGCAACAAACATGCTTGAAACAATGTCTATCGACCAGAATCACCATCTTCACTAACAACACTCTACTCTTCCTACTCATTATTCTCCCACAAAATACTCTCAAAACTCCACGTGAGAAAATGACTTGGATGTGGACCCAATACTTCTATATATAGCCCATTAAACGCTAATTGAAGGTGAAATAAACATGACTTGATAGGCATCGATACACAAATATGGAACCTACTTTTACTCATTTTCTTCATCTCATTGCCTATATTTTCTCATCCGTGAGATCCATCACCCTTCTTCATGCTTCACCCCAATTTTTCAAAATTTTCATCAATTGATCTCCCAAGGGGGCATTACCATTCACATCATACCAACACCAGGGACAAACCGAGACTTGATTTATTTTTATTTGAAACAACATGATAAAATGTATTGTCTAAAAGAGAGGCACAATGTATACACCTAAAAATGACTCGAGATGATTAGATAAATAATATTAATTTATTTAATGGTTTTATTCCTCTATCGATAAATAAATAAAATAATTTATTTATTTGATTCAATTGTCTTATTCCTCTAAAACAAATTATTAATTAAATAATCCAAATTCATCATAATTCTTCTAAAGCCCATCCTAATTAAATAATCTTAATTATTTAATTTTCCATCTAACCTAACTCTTCAATCCTAAAATCCATATCACCTTTACATTTCACTACCCACATCATCATGCCATCTCATCACCATGTGGCTAAAATAACTAAATATTATTCATATTTAATTAGCTAATTATATTCAACATCCTCCCTAGTAAAAAGGAATTAGAACCTTATGTGGCATCTCACATCCTAGTCTTCCTCCAGTCATCTTATTTCCTCTCTAATTGTCTTTCCACTTCACCTTGGTCAAAGATGACTCATGGGACAAGTGTGTCATGAAATCCTATTCTTTCTCTAACCTTCAACAAATCAGAGTCCCGATCCATCTTCTCCCTTCCTTGGTCAAGATGAGCATCATGACATGTGTCACATTCTTCCACCTACCCCTCCACCTTGCCAGTGTAGGAGGAACATTCTCCCCTTTTCTCTCTCAAATCCTAACCAGTTCAATCCTAGCCATACACTTCACCAATGAATTCTTCTCCTCTGCTGATCTGATGACACCTGAGATCAACCCCCAAAAAGTCTATAAAAGGAATCCTTTAGCTTGCATTTCAAGCTAGTTACTAGTTACCAGGTAGAGCATTCAAGAATTCAAGCATTCTAGTTATCATCGGCTTTATCACATTGGCTTATCTATCTCCTTGTATCCATCATCATTGCAATCATAGGATTTAGAATCCATATTTCACCCCATACACCATAAAATTCCATTCTTATGTTGTCATCTTGAAACCGTAAGTGTACTATTCCAAGAGCAATGTTCATACAACAACAAGATCACAAAAGATAGGACATAATGAAATCCATGGGAGCAGTTGATATCATACATGTATAAATTTTGTTGTTTGTTGTCACTTATAGTCTCTCTCTATTATTTTATTTAGTGTGTTTTAAATTAGATAGCATTCTAGAATAGATTTGTGACTATTCAATAGTTTGTATCAGGTTACACATTTAAAGCATCACAAATATAATGTGGAAATCAATATAAGACTTAGGATTGTGACAACTATGCAAAGTTTAACCTAAGATGAGACCTATGAAAAGTTGAAACATTTTGGATCCCCCATGTTTTGAAGTTGCAAGGTTGCAATTTTTTGGATTTTGGACAAGGTTTTTTAATTTGCAATGTTTGAATTCTAGATAAAATTTTGAGTTTACAATGTTTGAGGTTTCATATAGGGTTTTGATTTTTTATTAGAAATGTTTACCATGAACACTCACATCAAACATAGTAGACAAAATGGTTGTTTGATTCTTTTTACTTTAAAACAAAATTAGAGTAATAAATGAAGGGGGCCTAAATTAGCCTCTGTTTAACATTATTGGTTTTAACAATTGAAAATGCTTGAAAATATTTACAACTTAGGCTAGAAAGTGGATACTACTCACTAAGGCCACTGCTACATAGAAATACAATAGACAAAGTGGATATGTAGATACCTTGTGACGCTGGCTCACCCACCACAACACAAGAACACCAGATCTCATTCCTATAAGGTTTGAAAACCTTTTTAACTAAGGAATTTCATATCTCATGATGAAGGATACATAGGAGGTATCTATGGGATATGATTTGCATTCCTTGAATTAGGGAGAATGGGTTTTGTCTTTCTACAACAATTAGTTCTTAGTTATTCTTCGAGGAACAATGCCACATTATGGATTCACAAAGCAAGCTACTTAAAGATCTTAAAACTCTCATTGAAAGACTTGAATTCAGATTACACTTCGGTCATATGGAACTTTTGGAAAATCTTTTTATATAGAGGTCCAAAGAGAAATACTACTTGAAACCCACTATGAGACGATGAAATCCCCAAAGCTATTTTATTTTTTGAAATACATTAAGGTGATGAAATCTCAAAAGATATTTCACTAATAATAGAAAAATCGGGTGTCGGTGACACTTTTCTCCTTCAACCAAGATCTTGAAGGTGATGGGAGAGGATACTTAGTGCAACTATGGGTTCACCCTACATAGTACAAGCACACAAGACATAGAAAATAAACATTCATTCCATTATGAAGATTAAATGTGTTCTAATCTATAAAAATAGACATGCAATTTGTTTGGAGTTATGAATCTTCATCAAGCGTCCTGCACCAAATTTATTAGTAGTTTATTTCATTCAATCATCATCCCATGAGTGCCAAAGGTGCTACAAAGATAATCAATAACCCAAAAATATCTATGATAATCAAAATCAGAAACTTAACAAAACTGATTGACAAACTTGCAATGTGGTGAAAATTGGGGTTTCTACTACAAGAAGGATGAAAAATTGCTAATTTTACATAGGGTCCATTACACTAGGGAAATATAAGAATTAGATAGATCTAAAACCTAATAGATCTAGATTCTGATCCAATTCTAGGGATCTTGAATGTGCCTCTTCTTGAACCCTTAAGTTTAATTAAATTGTTGATGATATTAAAATTAAGGTAAATAGGCTGAAATTGAAGTAATTGTGTGCAAACAGTAAGCTACAGTCATCAGATCGATCCACGAACCTAGATCTGAGGATTATAAGAGTATTCAGACGTGCTCCTGATTTGGTGTGACTAAAATGGTGGTCGCTCTAGTCCTTTGTACTTTTCACACTCTAATGGGGGATCAATTCATCATTATAAATAAAGCCAATTTTGAAGATCACAACTCAGTACCTGTTCCTGCACACACTAGATAAGGGAAATAGGTTGGGAATAGGGGTTTGTCTAAGTCAAACCCCAGTTTAGAAATTAATCTTGAATGAAATATTGCGAATATTGAAATAAACAATGGAATGATATACTTTAGATCTCCAATGACTAATAACATGATGCTTTGTTTCTTAATGTAATAAAATGTGTTGTATGAAATGGCATGAACATGACAAAATCCTAATCACACACACATGCTTGCATATGAATGATGTAATTATGCTCCACAATAGTTGAATGAAGAGTATATAGCCTTGAAGATCTCTCAAAATGCTTGATAATGAATAATGCTTGAATGCTTGATTGCTTCAACACGAAGACATATTGAAATGAATTGATCAAATATCTTTATATAGGGATCTTAGGTCAATTTACTAATTAGGCCAACCTCCAACGGTCATATAGAGCCACCAATTTCATTTCCCACCAGAGAGTAATCAAGGACCAAAATTTAGGCATAGGGAGGAGGACACCCCTCCAAAGAGTCATTTGGTAGGTGTATACAACATAAAAATTAGAATTAAGGCACTAAATATACTCAGATAGGATATGAGGGGGAGACGTGCAAGGGGCACAAACATGAGGTATAAATTGGCCCAGTGATAATTTGCGATGCTACAAAACCCAAAATAAAAATCAACCTATACCAATCAGCTGCGCAAAACAAAGGTTCAACTACGCGGGACAAAGGCTCAACTGCACATATTAGGGCTTCAACTACATAGAATAAAGCTCCAACTATGTAGAATAAGGCTTCAAATGTGCAAGTTTGGGCCCCAACTACACAACAGAAAAGTAGGTAAGCTCTAAATGCATAATTGATAAAATAAAACCCTAAATCAAGCATCTAAGCACTGCAATTGACAAACAAAATTTCAATTTTGTTGAGGATGTGTGGGATCTAGTCAAGAAGCTTGATTCTGTTGTGTTGGTTGAGGAGCTTGATTTGATTGTGTGATAAGTGCCCTTCAAAGAGCAACTTATTGGTATTATGCTCTTTGTTCCTCTTCTTCTAGGACAAGGTTCGTTCACATGTATTTTGCAAAGCTTGTTTTCATTTTCCAAGTAAGAGCGTTCAATTCTGAAATGATATCCTCTTGTTCGTTGAAAACCCAAATCTGGTTGAAGTATTGGGATTACATTCTCATGCGGGAGAACCATTTTGACTCATAATCTAAAATTTTAACTAGATTTGAAATCCTATTTGCAAAAATGAAATTTTGATTAAGCTAGATGAGATTTGTAGTTCATTCCCCTTATGAGTGATTGATTTTAATCCTTTGAATTGAAATAAAATATTGTGTGGTTGTTGTCAATTGATCCCCTACTTATACTATGTGATCCAACTTGCAAAATAAAATGAAAAATGCAAACTTAGTTAAAACCCTAATTAGACTAGATTATATTCTTTCTAATCACTTAGCAAATTGAAATGGGAAATTGATTCCAAATTGAACCTTAATCAGACTATGTGATGATTCATTCAAATCCCTATTTAGATTATATGATAATTATGATTCATTGAAACCCCCTAATTAGACTAGATGCAATTTGTAGTTTATTTTAACCAATTTAATCAAGAAATTTGATCACTAAACATCATAAAACCTTGTATGCAAAACATTAGATCCTCAAAACCCTACATGTAAGAGATCCTATCACAAAAACCCCTACATGCAAGCAAACATTAAGCAAAAATCAAATAGATGATCATCTGCTTAGAAAATAAGGTCAACTGCGTAGAAATCATGATCAACTGCGCAAAAGTCATGCTCAACTATGCAAAAATTGGCTCCAACTGCGCATAAAGTAGCTCCAATTGCACATAAAGTAGGATAAACTTCACAATTTTTGGCTTCAAGTGTGCAGGTCTGGGTTTTAGAGGCACGAAAGATGAAAATTGGTCCTTTGACACTCGTATGCAATAAAAAACTCACAAAATCATTAGATTTGAACACATTTCACTTTGGGTTCACTAGAATGTCAACCAGGAAATTGGGAATCAATGAGCATGAAGTTATCTAAGCTAACCACAAAAATAAGCAACATGTAAAATGACCCAATATAACCAATGAAGCTATCAAAACAAAGTGTAATTGAAATAAACAACATTAAACTAGTGTAGTCACATAAATCTGTCCACTTAATTAAATGAATACTTAGTATTTATTTGATTATTTAACCATCAATTAATAATTAATTAAATTAATATTTAATTAATTCATCTTAACCCTATTCTCCTATTAATTAAATAAATTATTCAATTTATTTGATTTAATTCACTTAACCAAATTCAGACCATTAATTAAATAAATAAATCATATTTATTTAATTAAATCTTCTCTCACATTTAAATAAATTAATATTTATTTAAAACCCCCAAAATCCCACCTCTCACATTTAAATAAATAAATCATTTATTTAAAATCACCTTTATCCTCCACCCACTTGCATTTTCCTACAAATACAAGTTGCACAATTATTTTAAATAAATAATTTATTTAAATCACCTTTATCCTCCACCCACTTGTATTTTCCTACAAAAACAAGTTGCACAACTATTTTAAATAAATTATTTATTTAAAATCCTATTTATCCTCACCCACTTGAAACCTTTAATGGTTTCCCTTAAAGTAGTCAAACTTGATGGCTTTAAAGTCTTCAAACTTGATGGCTTCCTTCTATAGTCTTCTTAAGACTTTAATGGTTTTCCTTAAAGTCTTCAAGCCTTTAATGGTTTCCCTCAAAGTCTTCAAGCATTTTAAATGCTTTATCTTCTTTTTCTCATTTAAATAAATTAATATTTATTTAAATATTTATCCAAATTCAACTTACACCATTTAATTGAAATAAATGATTTTATTTTAATTGAAAATACCAAAATTTCTCCCACTTGCATTTTCCTACAAAATCCACTTGTATGCCTAAACCCCTTCTAGATTCTTCTAAACCCTTCCTAATTAGCCTAATCCATCCCCTAAATATTGTCACATTCCTAAGCAAATTGGAGTCACTTCTCAAAGACTCCAAAGTCTTTGAAAAGCAATTAATGCTTTGTGTGTTCAACAAATTAACCCTCAAAGTCTTGGATAACCTTTGAAAGCTTCCAACCTTCAACCACTTAATCCCCAAAGTCTCCAATAACCATTAATGGTTAATTCAACCCTCCCACATGGTTAAAACATTTGTTTTGACTCAACCTCTACCCAACCCAAAGGTCTCATCAGGCCATTAATGCTTTGACCATGATTATCTCTTAAACATTTGCACAAAGGTTTATCCTTGGATTAACTCCTAATCCAGTGGGTAATCTTAATTTGGACTTGACCCTTACCTTCTAGATAACCATGAGGTCTTCTCAGGCCTTTAATGCCTCCAACCTCTTCTCTCAACCCAATCCTATGTTGACACTTGTCACCATTTTATTGGTGCCAATTATGCACATGGATCCCCAACTTTCAAACTTGGCCCTTGATTAAACCACTCAATCTTAACCCTTCATTTCCCCATTTCTTCTATAAATAGAACCCTTCTCCTCAAGCAAAGAGAAGCATTTTAGAGTATTGTTGTTATACTGGCATTAGCATAGAGCTTTTTCATAGCATCACTATCTACTCTTGCATAGTATTTGCTTTTCATTTCATATTTGAAGCTTAGTATTTGGTGAACCCGACGTGAATCCAAACACCAAAAAGATCAATTTTTTTTTTTTTTTTAACCAATAACATGTTTGAATGTTGAAAATGTCACACAGGTTGCGATTTTGACACTGTTTTGGTGCGTTTGGCATTATTTTGGCGCTATTCCCCCTGTTTCAGTGCTTTTCCCTTCTCTGTCTTTCCCTTTCTTTTAATACGTTTGTGTTAAATAGTGCCTCTGTTCAAACGCAGACTAGCGCTATTGTAACAAAACATTGTACAAATCACTTTGTAACCAAAAAAAATAAAAAACCAAAAAAAATAAAAAAATTTAGGCTTGTAGAAGCCCACCAAATAGGCGGATTTTACTAACTATTTTTCTCTTTTGTGCAGATTTAAATTAGATTAAAGAGTAGATTTATATTTTTTACTAACTTGTTTTTGAAGTTGGTTTTAAAAATGAATTCACTTTTTATTTTGGTTTAAAATTAACTTCACATTTCAAATTTGGGCTTTTGAAAAAGAATCACACATTTGTTTGGGGCTATTAAAAAGAATTTCATTGTTCAAAGGTAAAAAGAACCACAAACTTATACAAAAACAACTTTATTTTTTTTGCAAGTTAGAAAACAAACTTCGTTTTGGTGCTTAAAATCAACAAGGCAAATTTTATTTCTTGCATCAAGATAAAACTCACAATCCACACTTCCATTTTTGGTGCAAATAAAATTCACAATCAACTTGTCTCATTTTCAAAGCAATTTTACTTCATGCAAACGTGTTTTTCATTAAGTTGACCAGGATTTTCAAATTCTAGTTTACTCAAACAATTGCCTTTGAAAATTAAAAAGAACACCATGATTGTTGGAGCAACATCTCCAAATAGTTAGATCACATTGCAATGATAGATTAAAAAGAACAAGTGTTTTTCGTGCTTGGCACACTTGTGCAAAGAGTTGGTCGAGTGGTCCTACCTCTAACACACACTATCCTCTCCCTTGGCTCTCGTGGTCCTAGGTGCAAGAGAAAAGTGTTAGTAACACTCAAATTTTATCTTTTTAAGAGAGGCCTGCCAAGGGATCGATACTCTTGGGAACGACCTCGAGCGGTAAATCCTTCGAGCCGCTATAGAAATCAGGTGAGAGCGAAAGCTGTAGCCTTGGGTATAGCTGTTCCTACAGTGTAACTGGCCGAAAGGACAAATGGGCCCCACCACCAGTTACAAGGCTCTTAAGTGAGTCACTGCAGAATGAACTTATGTCCAAAAACATCGAACATGACTAAACACCTTTAAGTAGTAGCCCACCTGTTCTATTGATTGAGGATATTTGAGATATAATTTAGTGCAAGAGCATAGATGGTTTTGCTCCCAAGATACTCACCATACATATTTCCTTGAGTAGAAACATAGCTTTTTGAAAAGTCACTTGTGGCTTGATAAAAGTGGTGACTCCCCCATCATAGGGATCATCTATTTGTTATGCTCGTGCAAGACTTAGTATATCACATCCTTACCTGCCACGGCGGGATTGATAAGGTATGTAGTACCAAAGTCGAAGAAATATCAAGATGTGGGCTAAATTTATCACAACTGGCCATTTGACCTTAGGGATAAAGAGTGTTTGAAGTGTGTTCGTTTTACAGACCTAGAGCAAATTGAGCCGACTTCAGGCTTTGGAAATACACCTTAAAATACATCTAAAGGAAGGGTCAAAAACAAGTCCAAGAATTGGGTTGATCTAGACCCATACTCATTTGTGCCTTTGAGGCTACATTCTTGTGTTTGTGTGCTTGCTTTGTTTTCTTGTCAAAGAAAAATCAGAAAATCAATCCCAAAAACAAAGTATTCATCCAACATCTGTCAACACAACCAAAAACATCAAAAACAAGGTACAAACAAACAAAGAATCAAAAATTTATGACCATTCTTCACATCTTGCGAAAGAAGAAGTGTCATCAGAGTATCACCTTGAAAAGGAGACCACTAAGCTCAAAGGCTTTGATCAAAAGGAGGAAATTCTTCTATCTCAATAGACAAATCTTTGTCTCACATAGAGTCTTTCTACATTGCATGCATCTCTATCTTCAAGGTAAAACAAACGAGTTTGATTCAGAATCATTGAACCGCAGAGCTTTTATGCAATATAGAGCTCTGAGTTATCACAAAAATCAAGGAGGAAAGATTAATCCCAACTTCTTCCCAAACATCTGTATCACCTACAACACAGCTCGAGAAGTGCCACCAACGTCTGAAAGGGAAGAAGAAGAGTTTGTCCCATTTGTGACACAAAGTTTTTATTGAAAGTTGAAAACATTTTCATCCATCATCCCACTCATACATCATCACTTCATCATCAATCCATCCCAACTCTCAAAACATTAAGAGGTTCTTGTCCCAAGATTCCTTTTTAGATATTGCTTGAAATCAAACACATCACATCACTTTTAGATTGTTTCTACATCTAGGATAAGCTCATCCTAAGAGACACATCTACGCAGGTTAAAACTAGTTCATGAGTGAATCCTCTCATTACTAGGTAGTCAAAATCTGTAACACATCTCAGATTTCTCTACACCTTATCACATCCAAAATCATCAAAACAAACAAGCAATTCAAAGAAAGAATTCTGGTTACATTTACCTTTAGAGTGCTAGAGATCTACAATCCACCAACCATCAATCTTTCATTTCATCACCAACTCATCATCATCTTCAATCAACTTCAAAACAAACTTGCAAACAAAATGGCTCAAACCCGATCACGATCAAGGCAACGAGAAATAGAAATTGAGGAAGAAGAGGACAACCTCAATGAATTTCAAGAAGCACTTGGAGGAAATGTGAATGATGAAAACCCAAGTACTCCCACTCCTTCAACAATCGAAAGGGTTCAGCATAACCCTCATTTTAACAGATTATTTGATGAAATACTAAGGAGCAATGTGGATGCTCACTTCTTAAGACTTGCTCAAGAAGGAGCCAAACTCCCCTCAGACTTTGATCTTGCCCAATTAAGACAAGCATCAGAAAGACAAAGTCACCATGAGGAGGAAAGGCGTAGAGATCCCATCAGATATAACATTCCTCGAGGTAACCCACCACCTCCTCCTCCAAATGAAATAGAGATGTTGCGGCAACAAGTCGAGAATCTCGCCCAACAACTTCATAGTGGTGTCAAGACCAATCAATTTTCACTTAACGACATCTGTCCCTATCCGTTTGATAGGAATCTTTATATGCCACCCTTTCCACGCGGGTTCGAAACACCCAAATTTGAAAAATATAGAGGAAAGGGAGATCCCCGCGATCATGTCCGAGAATTTCATTCCGCTTGTCTCGAAGTTGCATATGAAGACACATACTTAATGCGCCTTTTTCCCCAAAGCTTGGGAGGAACAACCACATCATGGTTTTCCCGACTACCAGGTGGCATAAGAACATTTGAGGAACTCATCCAGAAGTTCCTATCTCATTACTCTTATAATATTGAACGCGACATCACCATGGTTGATCTATGCAATACCAAACAAAAACCAGGTGAACTATTCTCAGTATTCCTGCAACGATGGCGCCAAATGTCTAGCAGACGTTCTCTTCAGTTACCTGAACGAGAACTAGTGGAAATTTTCATTTCCAACTTAAACGAAGAAATGGAATTTCACCTGGATGTCAAAGACACAGACTCTTTTAACGATATGATCACCAAGGGTATAAAATGTGAAAGGGCACTCATCAAAAAAGGACTCATCAAAATCTTTAATGAACCCAAAGATGGTCCTCGCCCGCGCTTCAATAGTGACAAACCAAACTTCTGGAACAAGAATAAAAATATCGTCAACAATGGGGTTGTGGATGCTCGGACTGTCCAAAATGCACAACCTGTGGTTCGGTTTGCAGGACAAAATCCTCCACCTCAAAATAACACAAATGTTCCTCTTAATCAAGGTCGCATCACATCTCATGATGAACCAAGACCTCGTCCACAAAAACAAAAACGCACATACACTCCCTTAGGGGAACCCATTGAAACAGTGATGCGACAACTCATTTCTCAGAATTTGATCACTTTACCTAAGTTATCAAATTATGAGCCTCAAGTCAAACCGGCATGGTGGAGAGATACTGAACATTGTGAGTTCCATCAAGGAAGAGGACATAAGACAAGTAATTGTCATCGATTGAAAGATCTCATTCAGGATCTTATTGACCGAGGAGAAATTGAAATTGAAGGACATGACCCAAAAACAACCAATAATGATCATCAGATGTTCAAGAATCCACTTCCATCACAAGATCAAAGGGGTCCTTCCACTTCCAGACGAGGTCCTGATACCATTGATTATACGCAGGCTGCGTATAATTACACTGTCAATCACCTGTATGATGCCAGTGAACAAATTGCAACTATCACCTTCAAAAATCCCACCTCAAATTGCAATGTTGTTACGCGTCGCGGCAAAGTTACCATCAAGGCAGCTCCACAAGGCACCACCTCCATCCCAAAGCAGTACAATCTTGTGGAACAATTAGACAAAACGCCTGCGCTTATATCCATTTTAGAGCTATTACGCCTGTCACCATCTCATAAAACTATCTTGGATCAAGCACTCCAAGAGGCGTCAGTCCCTGCAAACTTGAATACAGACCAATTTCAAGCCATGGTTGGAAATCTAAAGTCATCACCTTGTCTCACTTTTTCTGAAAGCGACAACTCTTCTTTCCAACAACCTCATAACGCCTCACTCCACATTGAAGGCTTTGTCAACCAACACAGGATCAAGCGAGTCTTGATTGATAATGGAGCAGGCCTAAACATTTGTACACTACAGTTGGTCACAGCATTGGGATATGCAATAGAATCAGTGGATCCTCGTAAGAAGATCACCATCAAAGCCTATGATGATGCAGAGCGTTCATCCAAAGGAGCTGTGGTACTACCAATCCGAGTGGGCCCTGTGGTAAAGCATATCATTTGTCAGGTTCTGGACCTTCCTCTGCCATATAATCTATTATTAGGGAGACCTTGGATACATGCCATGCAAGCTGTTCCATCTACCTACCATCAATGTATCAAGTTCCCACATAATGGTGCAGAGATCACAATCCTGGGCGATGCAAATCCCTTTGCATTTTGCCATAATATCAGCCATCAACCAGAAATTACTGTTCCTAATAATAGGGAAGCCATTTCCTCCACATCATATGTAAATCCCGCCTCTCTTGCCATTTCAAACACCCCTATGCCCAAGCAAGAAAAGCTAAAGATGAAAGTAGCAGAGGAAGGTCCTGGAGAATATAACTTGAGTCAGCTCTTTTGTGTGGGACAAATGCCCACTTCTCCTAGAACACATGGTAAACCACAGCAGTTGCTCCAGCAACCACTAATCACGCCAGCATGTGCCTTAACGCCTTTCATCCTTGGAAAGAGTCAAGAGGAAGAAACACAAGATGAGGACCTAGCGGACTGGATCTATAAAGATCCCATCACCACTGACAAACCGCAAGTTACACTTCCTACGGAACAATATGGCAAAGGCCTCCTCATTATGCAAAGAATGGGATATGATGGTCAGAGTGCTTTGGGATACTGCAAACAAGGACGGCATGAACCTCTGCTACCAGAATTCAAGCCCAAAGGTAATACAGGCCTAGGCTTTGAAAAAGAAGTCCTTCCTAAACTCAGATTCAAAGGAAAACCCAGCACACCATTTTGCCCACCTACTGCAAAGAGGACACCTTTCATAATCAAAGCACCATCAAACACTATCCCCACTGCCCCATCAAGGCTCACAAACCCACCACAACCATCTACAATACCAATCATCCCACCAAACGAACCAGTAATCCCATCAATAACACCAATAGCAGCAGCAACTGTATCAGAACCCGCAGCAACATCTATGGCACCAGCCATTCCAACAGAAGTCACTAAATCAACACTACCGATACTTCCAGTGACAAATCCTTTAAATCCCATCATGGTTCCTGCAGCACCGATCACCACAAAGATACATAAACCAATCACACCTGTCGTGTTCAACTCCAAAGACATCCCAGTATGGTATAGCAATCGGATGCTGGAAAGTGATTCAGAGACCGACTCACATGAGTGGGAATTCGATTCAGTGCAACTTAACACTTCAGATGAGGAAGACACATCACCACCTCCACCCCGCAAAGACATCCCTGTTTACGGAGAAGCACAGATAAAGACCACTTGGGTACCTGAGCTGGAAACATCTTCCACAGACCCTACGTCTCATCCTACGCCTGATTCTGACAGGGAGAGTACCATCAACGACCTTCACCACACTGTCTTAACCCTCACTGATACATCTCCCGCACTTAACCTAATCGATGACGTAATGCCCATTGTCCACCCTGAACTCATCGAATGGAACGAACCAAATCCCCCATGTCTTGACCTCTTCCAAAATGATGAGGCTATCATTGACTTTTTGGAATTAAGGGATAATCTACCAAGCGGGGATCACAAAGCTGGATTCGCCATTGAACTTAATAGCGCAGCATACTTCGGGGCGGATGCCAAACCCTTCAGCTGCAAAAATATAACATTAAAACATGGATCTTCTAGTGAAAACCACACTGTGGCACTGTTTGATCCAACAAAAGTAAAAAGAAAGAGCGTATCCAACGGTGAAAACCTCTCTGAGGCGCCTGAGGATGAAGGGTTTGACATTCTCCCTGCTAATACACAACAGGAACGATCAACGATCCTCATTGAGGAGACCACAGAATACAATGTGGGGACTCCTGAAAACCCTCATATCATACATCTGGCATCTCTTCTCACTCCAGAGGAACAGCCTCAATTTATAGAGTTCTTCCAACAACGTCAGATCAACTTTGCATGGTCATATGCAGACATGCCTGGGCTTGATCCTGATTTAGTCATGCATCATCTCACAGTAGCAAAAGGAGCCAAACCTGTCAAGCAGAAGCTTCGTAAGATGCATCCTCAGATTGCCGTGCTAGTCAAAACAGAACTCAAGAAACTCCTGGATGTTGGTTTCATTAGACCAATTGATTATGCAGAATGGATCTCCAATATTGTGCCTGTCGGCAAACCAAAAGGGGGCATCCGCATTTGTACTGACTTCAGAGATCTAAATAAGGCATGTCCTAAGGATGACTTTCCCCTACCAAATATCGACATCATAGTGGATCTAACAGCAGGACATGCGATGCTTTCACTCATGGATGGATTTTCAGGATATAATCAAATAAAGATCGCACCAGAAGATCAACATAAGACAGCTTTCACATGTCCATGGGGCACATATTGCTGGAATGTAATGCCTTTTGGTCTAAAGAATGCAGGAGCGACCTATCAAAGAGCAATGACCACCATCTTCCATGACATGATGCATACTATGATGGAAGATTATGTGGATGATTTACTAGCAAAATCACTTACTAGAGAAGGACATCTTCACATCTTAGATAAAATCTTTGATAGACTGGAACAGTACCATGTTCGACTCAACCCAAAGAAATGTGTCTTCGGAGTGACCTCCGGGAAGCTTCTAGGATACATTGTCTCAAGCAAAGGTATTGAGGTCGATCCAGCAAAGGTTAAGGCAATAATGGACATGCCACCTCCAAAGAATATCAGTCAGCTAAGAACACTACAAGGACGGCTTCAATCTATCCGCAGATTCATTGCACAATTGGCTGATAAGTGTCACCCATTCACACACCTGCTACACAAGAACATCCGCTTTCAGTGGGATGACAGATGCCAGCAAGCATTTCAGGCACTTAAAGACTATCTCATGAATCCACCATTGCTGATGCCACCAGATCCAAGTAGACCATTATTGCTCTATATCTTAGCAACAAGTACAGCATTGGGTGTACTACTGGCACAACATAATGCAGAAGGAAAAGAGTGTGCTATTTACTACATCTCTCGCACACTTGTGGGCTATGAACTCAATTACACACCTATTGAGCGAGCTTGCCTAGCAGTAATCTTGGCAGCCACTAAACTGAGGCACTATCTGTTAACACACAAGGTGCAACTCATTGCAAAGATTGATCCACTCAAGTATTTACTTAACAAAGCAGCATTGACAGGTCGCTTAGCTAAATGGGTAATGATTCTAAGTGAATTCGACATCGAGTATGTGGACCGTAAAGCTATCAAAGGTCAAGTTATTGCAGATCAGTTGGCCGATGCACCACTCATAGGCGATCATCCCCTCATTTCCAATTTTCCAGACGAAGAGATATTCATGATCACAGAAGTACAACCATGGAAACTATATTTTGATGGTTCATACACTAGGCACGGCTCGGGGGCAGGCATTCTGTTTATCACACCTCAGGGTGATAGCATCCCGAAGTCTTACAGGCTCACATTTCCATGCACCAACAACATAGCAGAGTATGAGGCCTTGATCACGGGACTCAGATTAGCCATACAATGGAAATTACAAGAATTGCAAGTATATGGCGATTCCCAACTAGTCATTCGACAAGCAACAGATGAATATCAGACCAAAGATGATAAACTCATGCCATACAAGCAAATGGTGGACACTCTAAAGACATCATTTACTACTATCACTTTTGAGCAGATACCAAGAGATCAGAATCGAGCTGCTGACGCCATGGCTACCATCGCATCTCTACTAGATCTTCCACAGAATTCAACACGCTACGAGTTCTTGGTAGAACAACTTTGGATCCCCGCTTATGATATCCCCGAATCTGAAATGATATGTTGCCTTGTTGGTTCTGAATCCCCATGGTACGGTGAGTTCTACACCTATCTCCACGATCACACCCTTCCTCCCAACCAATCAAATAACCAACGTAAAACCTTCATTCGCCAAACTGCTCGATATACCATTATTGCCGAAACCCTATACCGACGCAGTCTTGATGGTACTCTCCTTCGATGTCTAGAACAAGGTGAGATAACAAAGGCTTTGGAAGAGGTACATGAAGGAATTTGCGGGACTCACTCAAGTGGTCCATCACTAGCCAAGAAGATCATGCGAGCTGGATACTATTGGCCATCTATGGAAAAGGATTCCTACTACTTTGTTAGGAAGTGCAAAAAATGTCAAGTTCATGGCGACCTAATACATGCACCAGCTCAAGAACTGCAACCAATCACAACACCATGGCCTTTTTGTCAATGGGGTCTTGATCTTGTGGGTAAAATCCATCCATCTTCATCCAATGGCCATAAATTCATTATTACCGCCACCGAATATTTCACCAAGTGGATCGAAGCTGTTCCACTTACCCAAGTCACCGGCAAGCAGATCGCCTCATTCATCCTCAATTACATCATCTGTCGGTATGGTGTACCCATGTCCATCGTCACAGATAACGGTCTTCCTTTCAAAAATCAGGATGTTCGTGAGCTTTGTGAGAAATTTCATATCCAACACCGCTTTTCCACTCCCTATTACCCACAAGGCAATGGTCAGGCCGAAGCATCCAATAAAAACATATTGAGAATCCTAAAGAAGACAGTCAATGATGCCGGTCGTGATTGGCATGTTCAATTGAATCCAGCATTATGGGCATATCGAACTAGCATTCGGACCCCTACAGGTGCAACTCCTTATTCATTGGTCTATGGTGCAGAAGCTATCTTGCCTATTGAGGTCGAGATACCATCATTACGAGTTTCCTTGCATAATCTCATCGATGATGAAGCATACAGAGTATCTCGTCTTCAGGACTTAGAGTTACTAGATGAGAAGCGACAAGCTGCATACAATCACCTCAAAGCCTATCAGCAACGCATGAGTAGAAGCTACAATCACCGAGTTAGATCTCGTACATTTGAGGTAGGTGATCTTGTTCTTCGAGAAAATCCTCGCAACCAACCAAACAGAGAACATCAAGGCAAGTTTGAATCAAACTGGTTGGGCCCATATGTTGTCACTGCTGTATTCGGGTCCGGGGCATATCAGTTGGCTACATCAGACGGAGAACCGCTCGCAGATCCAATCAATAGCATGCACCTCAAACGGTTTTATACCTAAGGTATACATATCAGAAAATATCAAAAACATTCAGAAAATGTCCTAAAGAAAATACAAAACCATTCAAAACAAAAAAAAAGTAAAGAAAAATCATGCATCCAAACGGTGAACAACCACTCCGGTGGCACCTTGGGTAAGTGCGATGGTGAAAACCTGGCAAACAGGCACCACTCGTAAAGGCAATGGCTCCAGTATCTTTCACGCTCGTTGCGATCACATTCATACATACACACATCCATCCATCTAACCATGGCTTGTTATTTGATCTGTCATCCAAGAAAGTACTTCATGCGTCTAGCATCCCGCTTTTTCATAAATCATGTCCAACTTGGGGGCAATGCCCTTACAATCTAGATGATGGAAGTGGATTCTACATTACTGGTGATTCATTGGCAAAAACATTCAAAAATGTCTCGCAAAATACAAAAACATTCAAAAATGTCTCGCAAAATACAAAAACATTCAAAAATGTCTCGCAAAATACAAAAACATTCAAAAATGTCTCGCAAAAATACCAAAAACATTCAAAACAATTCAAAATCCAAAAACATCGACAAAACCATTGAAAAATCACACAAAAACATGGCAACACCTTGTACATATTTATCCGATCAGATACAAAACAAACATTGCGACAAACTACTCACACAATGACCATTTACCAAACAACCACACAATCCACATCAACAATCCAAAACTGTCTTTAAAACAAGGATGCATCCTTCCTTACCAAAACAAAGACAAGATGATGTTTTCTTTGACAAGAAAATTCTGTTAGGCTGTCAAATACTTGGTTGATTTGTGAGTAATTCATTTGTTTATCTGTATCGGGATCTTTCAGCATTGTTTTGTATCGTTTGCGCATTACTTCCGATGAAGTTCTGGGGCATGTACTAATGGTGTCTACGTGGGAAGTTCACCAAGCTACGTGATCTTATGCAAAATGCAGTCATAGATCACTATGGCTTGCTGACTACAGCGTATACCTCGACCATATGGGCATGAACCATTACCAAGGATCCTTATTCTTTATTCTTTATGTATATACTGTTTGTTTACAGGTACAATGCTCATTCTTTGGTTCCTCCTCATCCAATTTGGATAAAGGTTTTTTATTTCTTAGTACGGTATGCACTTGTCTCAAGATATGATCAGCCTAAGATCAAGGAGGACGATCCAAGTCATGCATGAAAGGAGATAATCCTTATCTGTTCCGCAAGCAATACTCAGGTCAACTTGATCCATTATATCAAGTTGCTTGTATTAACTTGCTCTATCAAATCCATGTAAGAAATACTCTGGTCATCTTGAATCATTATGTCAAGATGCTTGTATTCTCTTCCAACATTTTAAAGCTCAATGATGAAAATAGAGCACTATGGATCGTCATTCCATCTCATCTGTATATACTGCATTCCGTTGCATTCCAACCATCCATACATTCATAATAGCCGCATATCATGCATACATAGTCATAATAATGCATACTCTATTTTCCTCTTCTTCCATAGGAATGAGTCATAGGTCCTCCATTTCTTCTAAACATCGAACCCCCCCAACCCTCCCCATCTCAATAATCAACATCACATATCCTTCATCATGTCCCAATCAACCTACTCAAGCCACGTTCATCACCATCCATCTCTAAATAGGAGGGATTGTGTTTCCTATCCTAAGTCATCCAATAAGTCAAGAAAGTTACTCTATTTTGCACAGATACATCGACTCCCACACACCTAGACTATCAACAGATACTCTGATCAAGTATCTTCGGGTCTCAACAGGTAATCGATCATGGTAATCCTAGACTACATCAGGCATTTATCATAATGACCTAGTCTCAACGGGGCTGCCATGATTCCCCACAACCATCCATCACACGCACACACTATCAATTGATCAACCAATCAAACACAATCCACTGGACAATTACATCAATTGTCTATGTCTCAACGAGTATTTTGCTTCATATACCTTGACTTCATCGGGCAATTACATCAATTGTCTAAGTCACCATCAGGTCACTTTGATTCACTTACTCAGACTTTATCATGTCCAAGCGACCAACTGACATCAACTGTCACGCTTTGACTTGACCGGGGCAATTCAACCGATTGCACCAGATTGTCCAACCAATTTTGATCAATTGTATAGCATCAATCAAAACCCCACACTACATCTGTTATGTATCTCTTGCATGACCTCAGGGTACTCGTTGGCTTGTTGTTTCTTCATATTCACTCCATTTTCTCCCATTCTTTCATCATTAGTTCTAATTTCTTCTATTCTACCTCCCCTCCGCTTTTCATTCTTTTTCGAGAGATCGCCCGATTTTTCAAAAAAAATTCGGCCCATCCCTCGAGGGGGCATACCACCCATTAAATTTACATTTTATGGGGCATTTCTTCACACCTATTTTTCTTTCTTTGAAACGACGCGATAAACCGCACCGTCTCAAAGAGGGGCAAATGTAGTCACATAAATCTGTCCACTTAATTAAATGAATACTTAGTATTTATTTGATTATTTAACCATCAATTAATAATTAATTAAATTAATATTTAATTAATTCATCTTAACCCTATTCTCCTATTAATTAAATAAATTATTCAATTTATTTGATTTAATTCACTTAACCAAATTCAGACCATTAATTAAATAAATAAATCATATTTATTTAATTAAATCTTCTCTCACATTTAAATAAATTAATATTTATTTAAAACCCCCAAAATCCCACCTCTCACATTTAAATAAATAAATCATTTATTTAAAATCACCTTTATCCTCCACCCACTTGCATTTTCCTACAAATACAAGTTGCACAATTATTTTAAATAAATAATTTATTTAAATCACCTTTATCCTCCACCCACTTGTATTTTCCTACAAAAACAAGTTGCACAACTATTTTAAATAAATTATTTATTTAAAATCCTATTTATCCTCACCCACTTGAAACCTTTAATGGTTTCCCTTAAAGTAGTCAAACTTGATGGCTTTAAAGTCTTCAAACTTGATGGCTTCCTTCTATAGTCTTCTTAAGACTTTAATGGTTTTCCTTAAAGTCTTCAAGCCTTTAATGGTTTCCCTCAAAGTCTTCAAGCATTTTAAATGCTTTATCTTCTTTTTCTCATTTAAATAAATTAATATTTATTTAAATATTTATCCAAATTCAACTTACACCATTTAATTGAAATAAATGATTTTATTTTAATTGAAAATACCAAAATTTCTCCCACTTGCATTTTCCTACAAAATCCACTTGTATGCCTAAACCCCTTCTAGATTCTTCTAAACCCTTCCTAATTAGCCTAATCCATCCCCTAAATATTGTCACATTCCTAAGCAAATTGGAGTCACTTCTCAAAGACTCCAAAGTCTTTGAAAAGCAATTAATGCTTTGTGTGTTCAACAAATTAACCCTCAAAGTCTTGGATAACCTTTGAAAGCTTCCAACCTTCAACCACTTAATCCCCAAAGTCTCCAATAACCATTAATGGTTAATTCAACCCTCCCACATGGTTAAAACATTTGTTTTGACTCAACCTCTACCCAACCCAAAGGTCTCATCAGGCCATTAATGCTTTAACCATGATTATCTCTTAAACATTTGCACAAAGGTTTATCCTTGGATTAACTCCTAATCCAGTGGGTAATCTTAATTTGGACTTGACCCTTACCTTCTAGATAACCATGAGGTCTTCTCAGGCCTTTAATGCCTCCAACCTCTTCTCTCAACCCAATCCTATGTTGACACTTGTCACCATTTTATTGGTGCCAATTATGCACATGGATCCCCAACTTTCAAACTTGGCCCTTGATTAAACCACTCAATCTTAACCCTTCATTTCCCCATTTCTTCTATAAATAGAACCCTTCTCCTCAAGCAAAGAGAAGCATTTTAGAGTATTGTTGTTATACTGGCATTAGCATAGAGCTTTTTCATAGCATCACTATCTACTCTTGCATAGTATTTGCTTATCATATTCAACCATCTTGAATCTCCATATGGCATCCATGGCTAGTGCTAAAAGCTGAGAGCTACACTCATTTGGGACTTGGAGAGGAGAGGAACAAGGGAGGAGCAACTATGAGCATCTTGATTAGCTATTTCATTCTATGTTTATATGCTTTCTATTTCATGCTTAATATCTCTCTTGATATGCCTGTTTAGGATAATCTTTTGTTGCTAACACTAATGTTTGTTTCTTGTGCTCTTGTGTGTGTTGCCATCAAACAGATTTTCTAATCCTTTTTGCAGAGCATCAACTAGTAATGAAAACTTGTTACACTCCTTTGATGTCTCTTCGTTGCTTCTTTCTTCTCTAAAGTGGATATGTCACTCTCAAGTTCCAAAGTGCACAAACACAAATGAAAACAAGGATAATGATAGTGATAATACTAGAAATCATGATTCTAAGACTATTTAGACGGAATAAAAGTGCTAATATTTGAAAACTAATTCGACAAAATAACAATGAGAATATTAGGAAAAGTTGTTTCGCATGAAGAATGAGGCCTCATTTTATAGAAATTTTGATTTCATTGAATGACCAAGATCGAATAGATTTTTAGGAAGTTGAATGGGCATGATCAAATGAAACTCAAAGTTGTCATTTAGAAAACGAGTTGAAATGGAAGAAATCTAGAGATCAAGTCTATCAAGAAAATAACATATTATGGACATTTAATAAATAAAATTCATTAATTGCCTCCACAGGAGATAAAATTAGCAGGCAGAAGAAGATATTTATAACAAATTAATCAATATTATTTATTAATTTTCTAATCATATTTATCGTTTAAACAATTAATAAAATAGATTTATTTAATTATGGAAGTGATAAATAAATAAATTTATTTATCCTAGAAGAAGATATTTATTAATAAGTATAATTTATTAATTTATTCCTCAACTAGATAAAATGTATTTATTTAATTGATAGACAATAGGGATAAATAAATAAATATTATTTATTTATCTAAGAAGAAGTGTTAGTAAAAAATAACAAGATAATAGTCTTTGTAGTTGCGATGTCTTTCCGCAACATCTTTAGGGTTCCTAGGCGAGGGCATTCTTATGTCGGTCTTCCTTTTGGCCGAAAGTATGCCAATTGGGCATCCGTGGTCAAGGGGGGCAGTGGATGTGCTAGAATCTTTGTTGCGTCGAATCACTCTCAGAAGGATGGTGTTGAGGCAGATAAAAGACGAAGGGGTTTTCACGATATTGTTGATGGCGCTGCTTAGGGCGGTTTGGGGGGTCGATACTACTCTCAGCCTCAGGCAAAGTGCAAAGGGCCAACAGGGGTGAGAAATGGGGGCTTTCTAGACCAGAGTGAACAACACTTAATGCATGGTGATGTTTTGAGGCCACTTGGTGGGGATTGTTTGGAACCCCTTTCATCAACTTTGGTGACAATGACCAAGCTAGTAATGGTCTCTTTGATAGGTGATATTAAGAAGGAGGTTGTGTACAATGAGAGGGTTTTTGCTAGTCTATAGCTTATTGGTCGATTTAGAGGACACTGGCCAAGTCTTGGCGATCTCCATAAATGGATCTTAGAACATTGGGAACCCATTATGGATGATTATGTGTAGATTTACCCCATGCTCGGGCTTTCTTTATGGTTGTTTTTCAAAATAAAATGAATAGGAACAAAGTTCTAGGATTTTGTTAATGGTGTTAGGAGGACAGGCATATGTTGATGCTAAAACCTTGACATATGACATTCAATCCTGATTCAGAGACTTTTGACTGCACCCCCATTTGGATCAGGCTCCCAAATCTCCCATTGCAGTATTGGTTTGACTCCTGTTTTGAAGCCATTGGGAACTCTTTAGGTAAGTTTTTTATGACTGATGAAGGTTCTCTTAATTTGATGCATACTACTTTTGCACGCTTATTTATTGAAGTGGACTCCTCCAAGGATCTCCCTTCTAAGATTTATGTCTTGACTTTGAAAGGTAGTTGGTTACAGCTTGTGGACTATGAAGGGATTCCTTTTATATGCATAAGGTGTTTTAGGATTGGTCACACTGTTGATTCATGTGATAGGCGTAGGGTGAAGAGACCTACTTCATGGTGGAAAGAGGTCACCCCCATTTTCTACACGATAGAAAAAGAGGAGGTGAACCTGATCTCCTCTCGGGTTCCTAAGGCTCCGAGCAATGGAAAGTCGGGAGGTATGGATATGGCACTAGAGTATAAGGGTGACTTAGGATCATCAATGCAAGCTAAATTTGGGGGTTTTGGAGGTGTCGGGATCGATAGTGTTAATATAGTGAGACATGTGGACCAAGCAAGTAACGAGAAAAGGCAAGAGTTGAAGGATAAATCTCGTTCAAAGACAATTACTGATGCGCACCACATCAGTTCGCAAAGCTTGGAGTAAAGGGGGAAAGAGGTTGTGGGAGTCTCCAATTTCAAGTTATTAGAAAATGCAAGAGATGAAGGGTGGATTGAGGTTAAAAGGAAGCGAGATAGGAGAGCCAAGGATGACAATATTAGGTCGATCCTTCACTCTCAAGAACTGGAGGAAGTTAATCAGTGTTTCACATAATGACCTATTAATGGGTCTTTTGTGGTTGTGGGGAGGTGGCTCCTTGGTTGTAGCCCCACCTAGTTCGGGCCAAGTCAAAACCCGGTTTCTTAATAAAGTAAACAATTATTACCAAGAAAGAAAAGAAGAAATGTTAATATTCAAGAGACTTAATTTCAATAATTAATTAAACCTAGAAGGGAATCAAGACGAATTTATATGAAAAAGGTTTGGTCAAATTGAGTCAAATTGAATCAAATTGGGTGAAATCGGGAATAAATGGGAAGAATTAGTCAAAATGAGCTACAAGATAGGAAATGGGATCAAAATGATGTCATGGGATATGACATGGGATCAAAATGATGTCATAGGATCAAAATTGGATCAAATTGATGTCATTAGAATAGGTTTTGGGAGAAAATGATATCATAGGATCGAAATGAGGACAAAATGACATCAACAGGACTTGTTTTGGGATGAATTGATATCATAGGATCGAAATAGGGACAAAATGATACCAACAAGATAGGTTTTGGGATAAATCGATATCACAGAATCAAAATACGGACAAAATGATACCAACAAGATAGGTTTTGGGATAAATCGATATCACAGAATCGAAATACGGACAAAATGATATCAACGATACATGTTTTGATTAAATTGAAGGAGAGAAGAATGGGACAAGATTGACAAATGATGAAAAGACAAGTTAAAAATAGGAGACACATGCGTTGAACATTTTTTAGTGTCTACAATATATTAAATAAAAACATATTGCAAAGCAATTCTACAAGACTCTTGGTACACCAATTCCAATAAATCTTGAAAAATTTAAATGGATGGAAGAAAGACAACCACTACAACAAGAGGAACCCTCGAAAATCCATGGTCAAGGTATAAGTCCTAATGACCTTGAGGATTGTTCACATTGTGTGTATATAAGTAATTTTTGCCTCTTTATGCTTAAAAAAAATGAAATAATAATGAAGATAGCATGAAAGACACCCCAAGAACCAACACTCCAACAATAACCACCCTCGGAGGAATCAAGAATCCAAAAAGGCATTATAATCAACATCCACTTGAAATCCTTCAAAGAGCTATTCCAATCCCATGTAGGGCAATCCTAATCACTTCCAGTATTAAACTTGATATTGTTGCAGTTGCAAGTAGATGTAACCACAAAATCCAAAACTTGATTTTCTTCCCTTATAAAATGGCTCTATTAACAACATTTAAACCACAATAAATATATTAATGTCTCTATTACAATCATTCATCTTCCACACCTAGAAGTAAGAGGAAGACTTGCTTTTAAAATGATCAATCAAAATTTTAGAGTTTAAAAAAAAATGCAAAAAAATTGATTTATCTTAATAGGTAAAAGAACTTGGTGAATGGCTATGACCTCAACAAAGTTATTAGAAGCAACACCAAGACTAGTAACAAATCAAAATTTGACCTTTCCATTATGCTCATGAAAAACATCTCCCATGCCAATATTTCTAGAATTACCTTTTAAATGTCCATCAATATTAAATGTAACAATGACTAAAGGAGGAGCTCATTTAGTAATTTCAGAATCATGAGAATTGTGTAAATATATGTATGAAGAAGTTACTAAAACAACTTGATATAATATTTTAATGTAGATTAAAATTCTTAATTATAAATAATTTTCTCCTAGTTTGTTGATAGGCTTTATTTTATAGCAATTGTTTACCCAAGAAGTTCTGCTGCAGTCACCGATAAGGAGGAACCTCAAAGAGATCAGTCCAAACTGGTCAGCAAGAGTAAACACAATGGAAACACAAGGACATCAACATCATATCTGAATACAATCAACTAGTAATCAACCAAGTTACAAAAACCGACACACAGGCCTGCTAGAACATGCTAAATAGGTCATAATCGAGACCTCAAATCCTTAGATCTATCTTCTATGCTTAGTCTAGCTACTTGATTATTTGTTGATTACATTCTAATGTGCAATTACAATGATATATATGATCCAAGAGGATTCGATTGGCCCAAAAGGGATCAAAACCTGAAGAACAAGACCTAACGTGTAAAACGAACAAGGTTGGCATTCGCCAAGAGATTCCTTTGGAAAATCCAAAGGATGAAGTGTAGATAGTGGGAAAAGGTCGACCACATGCCAAGAAATAATGGAATCAACGCCCAAGGCTCCACAAGCTTTGGAAGGGTTTCAGGTAGATTGCCAAAATAGGTACAGGTAACCGGTAACAAAAAACTATCAACTGGTGGCAAGAAATTGACATAAAACGGTACTGATATCTTGTCGTAAATTGATCCAAATGCGGTGCGATTTGGAAATAAGAAAGATGATAAAGTATTCAAGTAGAATCCAACTCCATAGGGTCCGGTGAGCCAAAACTGGTGCACACAAAAAGAAATGCTAAAACTGTAAATATAAAGCAAAACAAAAGGAAAATGTTTTTTGTTGATGCAAGATTGCCATGAACCGGGGCTGCTCCTGCATCAGACATCTGGGGTAAATAAAAAGTGAGTCTCTCACTTTGCTAGGGTCAGAGGAAAACCAAGGCGGTCTACCTCTTCCTGAGAAATCCAAGATGAATCATCAATTGGTCTGCCTTTCCACTTCACTAGGTACTCCTTATACTGATTGTTCTGGGTACTACGCTCAATCCTACTGTCCAAAATATCCTCAATCTAATCTAGTTCCTTTTGGGGCAACTATTTTTCCAAGTCTACAATATTGTCTCCGCTGAATTTTGTTTCATGATATTGATGTAGGTCTGCAATATTGAATATAGGTGATATGTTCAAGTCATCTGGTAACTCCACTTCATATGCATTTCGGGTACTAAATTTCCTTGAGATCTTATAGGGTCCAAACTTCTTCATCTTCAACTTGTTATGGGTTCCAATCGGAAATCTTTTTTTTCTCAGATACACCATCACTTCATCTCCAACTTCAAATTCCTCATGTCTCCTTTTCTCATATGCCTTCTCCTTATATTTGTTACTTATGTCCTCCAAATGTTGCTTAACCTGAATATGCAAGGTTGCCATGTGATCTGCAAAATCTTCCGCTTCTGAACTTCTTCAGTCTTCACTGCTAATATCCCTTAATTCTGATATACCTCTAGAATGCACTCCGATAACTATCTCAAAAGGTGTTTTTCTAGTACTCCTATTCACTGATTGTTGTAGGAAAACTCTGCTTGTGCTAAAATCAAATCCCAACCTCCAATTTTATCTCCAACTAAACATCTCAACCAATTTCTCAAACTCCGGTTTACTACCTTTGTCTGTCCATCAGTCTATGGGTGAAAATTAGAACTGAATCCCAAATCTATCTTCATCTTCTTCCAAAGTGTTCTCCAAAAGTAGCCAACAAACTTAGTGTATCTGTCTGAAACTATGCTCTTAGGTAGCCTATGCAATCACACTATTTCCTTGAAAAATAGGTTTGCTACATGCACTGCATCTGATGTCTTCCTACAAGGTATGAAATAAGCCTTTTTAGAGAATATATCCACCACCACAAATATAAGCATTCCCTCTCTGAGTTTTAGGTAATCCCAGTATGAAATCCATGCTTATATCCTCCCAAGGTCTTACTGGTACTGTCAAAGGTTTATACAATCCCACATTCTAACTACTCCCTTTTGCAACTTGACGAACTCTACAACTTTGCACATATTTCCTAACATCCTTATGAATTTAGGGCCAAAAGTACTGCTCACTCACCAAGGTTACTATTTTGTCAACACCAAAGTGTCTAGCTAATCCTCCAATGTGTTTCTCCTTTATCAGATTCTCCCTTATAGAACTCTTAGGTATGCACAACTGAACTCCTCTGAACAACATCCCATCCTAAATGAAATAAGCCAACCACTTGCTTCTACCTGTCATAATTGGTTCTTTACATGCTTTCCAAGGTTTTCCAAAATCTGGGTCACCATCATACAAGGTCTTCAACTCTTCAAATCCTAATACTGTCACTCTCATCTTTGTTAGTAAATTCCTTCTCCTACTTAATACATCAACAAATTTATTAGATTTCCCAATTCTATGCTTCAACACAAAGGTGTAACTCTATAAAAATTCTACCCATCTCATATGTCTCTGATTCAACTTACTCTAACTATTCAAATACTACAAGGTTTGATGATCTGTATACAACACAAACTCCTTAGGCAACAAGTAATGTCTCCACTTCTTCAAGGCTTGAATTGTGGCATAGAATTCTTGATCATATATTGAATATCTCCTCCTAGCATCAATCAACTTTTCACTGAAATAAGATACTGCTCTTCCTTCTTGACTCAAGACTGCTCCTATTGTTGTTCCACTTGCATCACAATCAACTTGAAATAATTTATTGAAATATGGTAAAGCCAACACAGGCTGCTCAGTCACTTTCTGCTTCAATAACTCAAAACTTTTGTTTGCTCTAGTGGTCCACCTGAATTCCTTTTTATCTCCTCTCATGGTCTCAGTCATAGGGTTACAATCTGAACTAAAGTTTCTGATAAACTTCCGGTAGAAACTAGCCAATCCATGAAATGATCTTACCTCTCCAATGTTTTCCAATGTAGGACAATCAATAATTGCTTTCACTTTCTCAGGGTCCATCTTCAAACCATCAACAAATATCACAAATCCCAAATAAACTAACTCTTCCTTCATGAAAGTACACTTCTTAAGATTTATCAACAACTTTTCTTCTCTTAACCTCTGTAAAATTTGTCTTAAATGCAACAAATGCCCATCTTTTGTCTTACTGAAAATCAAAATGTCATCCAAATACAAAATAACAAACTTACCCAAGAATTTCTTCAATACCTCATTCATCAACCTCGTGAAAGTACTAGGTGCATTAGTTAACCCAAAAGGCATCACCAACCATTCATACAGTCCTTTATTTGTCTTGAATTTTGTCTTCCACTCATCTCCTTCTTTGATCTTGATCTGATGATATCCACTCTTCAAATCTATCTTTGTAAAGTATCTAGCTCCACTCAAACAATTCATTATGCCATCCATCCTCGACAAAGGAAACAGATATTTCACTGTGATCTTGTTTATTGCTCTTGAATCGGTACACATCCTTCATTCTCCATTTTTCTTAGGTGCTAACACTACTGGTACTACACAAGGGCTCAAACTTTCTCTGATCAAATCTTTCTTCAATAGCTCCTGCACTTGTCTATTTAGTTCTTCATTCTCTATCAGTGTCAACTGGTGTGCAACTTTGTTAGGCAAACTAGCTCCGGGAATCAAATCCATGCAACGATTGATACTTCTTACCAGTGATAATCCATCAAACATGTTATCTAAAATGATGTCTTCGTATTCTGTCAGTAACTCCTTTACCTCCTCTGATTGCTCTTCTTCTGGTTCTGGTCTCTTAGTCTTCCTAGGAATCAATGCAAAACATAAATTCTCATGTCTCATTCCATCCAAGAACTTTCTTACATCCACCAAATAGATCCTAGCATTCGTATAGGCTTCACTCTTAAAAGGCTCCTCCAAAGGTAACAAGATTTGCTTTATTCCATTTGCTACAATGGTGTATATGTTCTTCCTTCCATCATGTATTGCATGTCTATCAAACTGCCAAGGTCTACCCAACAAAAGGTGACAAATATCCATAGGCATAATATCACACAAGACTTCATCATAATAATTCCCAATTTTCAATTTCACCAAACATTGCTCACTTACCAACAACTTATGTTCATCCTGAATCCATGCTATCTGATAAGGCTTGGGGTGTTTCAATCTTTCCAAGTTTAACTTATTCACCATCTCTTCTGAAACAAGATTATCTAAATTACCACTATCAATAACAACTTTACAACACTTACCAAATACCTTACATCTGGTCTTGAACAAATTCCTCCTCTGCAAGGGCTCTTCATCTTCTCCGATATGACACAAAATCCTCCTCATCATCAACAATTCTCCATCTTTCAGTTTGTTAGTTGATCCGATGGGGTTCTCTTCCACCATTGCTTCTTTTCCAGTACCTTTTGCCTTCTTACACTCAAATGCATGATGTCCTTCTCCTCTACACTTATAGCAAGTTCCTCTAAATGTTCTCTTATCTTGTCTTCCAAAATTCCCATTCTGGTAGTCATTCAGTTCTCTCCTCTGGTATAATTTTTTTATCATCCTTCCAATATGAATTACTATCTTTGCTCACTTCCTTGTCCTTGTTCTGATCCGTACTGGTACCTCTTCCTTCGATATATCCTCTTCCTCCTTAAAATCTACCTCTGGTAAACCTTCCACCTCCACCTCTCTGCCTCTGCTCATGCCTCTTGTTTAACTTCTCTTCAGCCTCTGCAACATATTGGTAAGCTTCTTCAACACTCTCTAATTTGATCAAGCTGAGTCCATCTTGTATAAACATCTGCAATCCATTCAAATATCTTGCAACTTGTTCAACTTCATCATCAACATGTCTAGATCTGATATGATATTCAACTTGTAAAATGCTTCGGTGTATTCCTTCACACTAGATTCCTTCTTATGTCTCAAATCCTGCAACTTTCAGAATAGATTCACTTGATAATCAACCGGTATAAATTTTGACTTCAACTTAGCAACCATTCGATCCCAAGTCTTGATTTTCTCTTTACATCTTCCCTGTCTATCAACTTGCTAATGTTCCCACCAAAGAGATGCATGACCTTTTAACCAGGTATAGGCATATTTCACCTTCCTTTCTTCTGCGGTATTCTTAAAATCAAAATACTTTTCCATCTCTGAGATCCAATCCATCAATTCATTAGAGTCCAACTTTCCATCATATTCCGGTGGGGTAAAATGTGGTTTGGTATTAGCCCTACTCAAAACCCTCAAAAACCTCTCTTCATCCGGATCAACCGCTGGTGGGTTTACTTGTTCCGCCGGGGCTTCTTCACCTTCATCTTCACTTACATCTTCAATATGTCAGCCTCTCCTCTATGCTATTTCCATGGCTTCCAAATGAGATGCTATCCCTCGCAACATCTCCATCACAACAGGGTCTACATTCCCACGCGCTCCACCATTCCTAGTTCCTATTCGCACCATCTTCACCAGTCCTCTACAGTTGCAGGATGGATCCACAGTCTGCCACCCTACAACAAAATTATTAGGACAACTAGAATGAAAACTTGCTCTGATACCTCTTGGTGCAGTCACTAGTAAGGAGGAACCTTGAAGAGATCAGTCCAAACCGGCCAACAAGAGTAAACACAATAGAAAGACAAGGACATGATGGAGGCAATGCAGAATAACTTGAATTATAACATGATATTTAAATACAATCAACCGGTAATCAACTAGGTTACAAAAACTAGCACATAGGCCTACTAGAACATGCAAAATAGGTCACAATCGGGACCTCAAATCCTTAGATCTATCTTCTACGCTTAGTCTAGCTACTTGATTCTTTGTTGATTACATTCTAATGCGCAATTACAATGATATGTCGATCCAAGAGGATTCAGTTGGCCCAAAAGGGATCAAAACCCGAAGAACAAGGCCTAACTTGTAAAACCAACAAGGTTGGCCTTCGCTAAGAGATTCCTCTGGAAAATCCAAAGGATGAAGTGTAGATCATGGGAAAAGGTCGACCACATGCCAAGAAACAGCAAAATCAACGCCCAAGGATCCGCAAGCTTCAGAAGGGTTCCACTTCCAGGTAGATCGCCAAAATAGGTCCAGGTAACCGACAACAAAGAACTGTCAATCGGTGGCAAGAAATTGACATAAACCGGTAGCGATATCTTGCTGAAAAATTATCCAAATGCGGTGCGGTTTGGAAATAAGAAATTTGATCATGTCTTCAAGTAGAATCCAACTCCACAGGGTCCGGTGAGCCAAAATCGATACACATAAAAAGAAATGCTAAAACTACAAACATAAAGCAAAATAAAAGGAAAATATTTTTGGTTGATGCAAGATAGCCATGAACTAGGGATGCTCCTGCATCAAGTTCTCAAGTCAAGAAAAACCAATTTCAAGTAGATGAAAATTCCTTGGCCCATGCTTGAAGATAAATGTTAACTCACAATCAATATTTCTATTTAAAAGGTTGCAATAATAATGTTTCAACCTTTGAAACTTTGATATTTTTTAGATCATTTTTTTATATTATGAATGGATTGAAGCAGCAACTATGGGGAGAGTGGTTTTGGTTTTGTAATATGGTGAAAATAAGGTTCACAAGTTTATGCATGTAGACAAGGAGCTAAATCTTTTGCCAATAAATACATTAGGAAGGAGAATGGATTCAATTGGCACAATCTGAAATCCGATTGAAAAGGATTGAGCATAAGGTGAATTTAGTACCCCTTGAGTTGAGTTGAAAATGAACTATGAAAATGAGGCAAATTTAATGCAAATTTAATGCAATATTTAGGGCTAAAGATGTGAAATTAACAATAATCGACATGCACGTACAATTTTAAATCAGATACATAGACATAAGTACAAATATGGAAATAGGAAGTAGAGAGGAACCTATGCCTAAAATTTAGAGTTAGAAATGTGGGACAATAGTACTTGGGCATTCTTGTCCTCGATGTTGGATGCAAACAACAAATTTGTTTTCCAAATCAAGATGTTATTTTGAGTGTTTCCCTAAAGTTTCATAAAAAAAGTGTCAAACAATGGTGCTTGGGGTGACCTTGTCCTCACTTTTGTACATCTACAAAAGCTTGTTATGTATGTTACTTTGTCTACTCTTCTCAAATCCATATTTGCCATCTCCTAAATTTGTCACTTGCACACAAAAATGAAAATTTGTTGTTATGATGATAGGGGTTTGCCTAGGTCAAACCCCAAGATTGGAATTAACCTTATAATTGAATTCAAATTGAAATGAAAGTGTGCCTTGAAAGGCTAGAGGCTAGATTTGATATTGAAATTCCAAAGTGGAATGTTATACCTTTATGAATCTTACTTTGAAGTCTTCATGAAAAGGTTGATGTTGTCAAGTAGGAATATATGCCTTCATAATAACTAGATCATGGATATGATATTGAATGCTTGAAATCTAAAATACTTGATCTCTCCTTCATTTCCTTGAATGATGCTTGATTACTTGCTCACTTGAATTTGAATAATTGAATGAAAAAAATTATGGAGAGATGTAAGATGGATGTCTCTAATGATGGGGTGAGGCTTTGTTTTATAACTCACCTCATGAAACATGTTTGAAATTAAAAACAACTCGACATGGAAAAGGAATTCTTGCCCACATTTTTCTTCTATTGAAGGGTCCAACATTGGGCCCTTTTAGCTTGGACAAAGGGCACTTGGGGCACCACTGTCTAGAGGACAAGGGTGTTTAGGACAAGGGCATTTTGGGCACCCTTGTCCAATTAATCAGAGTTGAACAAAGGACTAGTCAACAAGGTGGGAAATGAAGATCACTAGTTTGAAACTTGTTTGAGTAGAATCATACACAATATAAGCACAAAATGCCGAAATGCTAAATTGAAGCCTAAGTGAGTATGAAATTGTGTAAGGGTACAATTTATGATGCTACAGGTTTGTATTGTTTAAAAAAAATACTTTTACATCAATTTGAAATGATTCAACATCCTTTTAGACATGATTAAGTCTAACATGTCTATCCTTAAAATATCATTTTTTTAATTGCAAATAAAAAACTTCACAAAAATAATTTGATTCAATTCTTTTATATGCAAATTAATTGTACACTTTAGCATTTGTCTCTTTTGGTTTACAATCATCCATATTTCTTCTCCTAGTAATTTTTTCATTGTAAGGCAACAAAGAGTCCCTTATAATCTATTTGTTATGCACCCCTAAAAAGCTTTAGTTGCTTTTAACTATAGAAATGTACACATTATTTCTTGTTGATGTCATTCAACATAGGAAATGTCTATGAGCCTTAGCTTCTTTAGTCTCATCTTATGTGCTGAGCTCTAAGGAGAAGTAATTGTATACATTGAAAATTCGCCTAGAGAGAATCAATTAAATATGAGTTATTTAATTAAGGGATCCTTAATTCTTCTACTTATAAATAAAATGAATAATTTATTTATATAATTCATTTTGCCAAAATTCTTCCCATCATAAATCATTTTCTCCACTTTCCTAATTAAATGAGCAAATTTAAGTAATTTATCTTATTTAATTATTTTTTCCCACTTAATTTGAATTTTTAAATTCAAATTTGGTTACATGTCTCCTAACCTAAACTACCCTCCTAACCCTCCAACCTACCATCTAACCTTGGGTTGAACCAACCTTATCCCTTCAAACTACTCCTATCCCAACCTCCTATGGAGTTGTCTCTCCCCTCACAAGGACACATAACCTCCTCGCCACATGTTCTCCCCCTCCATGCCGCTTGCCCCATTGTAGGACATGTGCGACATTTGTGGGAGATTCCCTTGCCACTTGTCCTTCCAAGAATGATAAGTGTCATATCTCCCCAAGCCTTTCCTAACGTATTCATCTCTCACCGTCCATCTCTCCAAGTTGAATCTAGATTATTGAATCCTGCCACCTAGGCTCATACCTTGGAAAAGCTATAAATACCCCCACTTTTCATTCATGAAAGGATCCTTAATCTTGCATTCTGAAACTTTGCATACATATTGAGCATAACAACATCCATAGTTTTTGCCTTTAACATAGTGTTTATTTGATTATAGAATAGCGGCCATGTTAATCTATAATCATGGTCATTCATCTCATTTTCATTTAGATCACAGGATCATAGTATAGTATACTCATTCTTCAAGTTGTTGTCTTGGAGGTCCATGTTGTTGAGAGCCAAACAATAGACCAACAAGGTCCTCGAAGATAGAGGACAATGAGACGCCATTGGGGAGTGCTATTTTACTTTGTTCGTTGATTAATTCCTTAATATAATGTCTCGTTGGTGTGTTAGGTGTTCTATGTGATTAATTCACATTCCTAGCATACAGTAATAACAAAATATTTTATGAGCTTAAAACATTTTTTACTTTCTAGCCTTCTATACTTTGACATCTATAATTATGAAGTATTGGGCTCCTACTCATTAGTCAATTGATAAAAATATGAAACTTGTGTTCATACTTGTAATATAGAACATTAGTTGCATTATAGAAAAAACTTTCCTATCAGTCCATCTTTAGTCTTTTTAAATAGGCTCCAAAAACGCATTTCACATTTTAGAAAACACTAATGAGGAGTATTCTACAAGCACTATGTAAATTAGCTTATCCACTCCTATATATATTTGGACATGGAATGCCTTCTAATTTCAAATTATTTTTCTCTCTATCTCAAAAGCTTGAAAAAGAACCATACTCTTAATAAGTGCTTCCGGGTAGAAAAATTTAATGTCTAAAGAGAACCATTAAATCATTGCATTTGGGGAATTCCTAAAGGCAATATAATACATTGAACATATTTTTTATTTTCAATGTTTGTGAAATACCATTGGTAACTATAATAGACTGCCAAATCACTTGGCCTTATGGTGGGAAAGAGGTTTTTTTATTGACAAACCTTTCACAGCCATTACAAAGTGTAAACTAGAAGGTGTTGGTTAAGAGATGGCTCCTAGATTTAAATTTTAACAATTACGATAAACCACAAAAAATGATCAAGTAGGTTATGTTTTTACAATATAACGAGTTTATTAATTCTGCTTGCATATATAATAGAATCCCATGACTCTCGAGTCCAAACTATGTCAAACATTATAGATTTGCTAGATCTCGCCTCTCTCTTGACAAATCTTAAATTACTCTGCAAAGCCCATGGTCATCAATCATATAGCAATAACAACTTCCCCAATGCAAGGCTCAAAACCTACTATGATTACTCTCCATAAAACCCTTTTGTGATCTTACTTTATTCTAAGTAATACACGATTTAAATTTAAGATTACATAGAAAACTCTCAAAGCACTTGGGCTTGCACTCAATGCCACAACAATAATATTGAACATTCAAAACATTTTTTTAATAAATAAATAATATTGGGAGTTACTCATAAATGATTTGATGATTTGAATTTAGCATGGTGCCTTCATTGCCACAAAATGAAATGTATACTCTGTATGACAAATTGCCCACTTAATAAGAGTGAAAAATGAAGCCACCTTATTTACAACAATCAATATTTTTTACTAAATAAAATAATTTAAAATTGCATGTATAATTTGGTAAAGAAGGGGTCCATGGTTGCTCCTCACTACTCTTTGCATTTTGTTTACTTCATGCGCAAATAACTTGTTTGCTTAAAAAGTTTTCATACAAACTACTAATAATTTAATGAGCTTACTTTGTAAAAAGAAATTAAATAATATATAATTAGTGTAGATATATTAGATACATTTATATGCAACTCATTGCATTTCAAAACTGTAAAGAATATTATTTTAAATATAATAAAATTTGTAAAACAGTGATTACTTGGGAAGAGTAATCTCAACTCCAAGTAATGGCAGGTTACTTAGAGTTTAAAACAATTTCATATAAGTTAATTTGTTTATTTTTCTAGAATTAAGTTACTTTATTCTATATTTTTTCAGGTCTCTTGTTTGATATATTTGTAACTTAATTTAGAGGTTCATCTTATCCTTGAAAGTAATTATGAACATCCATAAGAATAATAATGCTTTCTTTTATAAGGTTTATTTTTGAAAAGGAAAATGAAGAATCATGAAAGATTATTCTTAAAATTTTAAAAAATGATTGAAATTGTTAATATTTATTTAAAGCTGCTGTAAGCCTAAATGTTAAGAATTATTTTAAAGCTCTTATTGCTTCCACCACTTACTAAAATTAAGATAATTTCAATAACTGAAATGTCTTAATGTTAATAAAATATATATTTTGATATAATTGGATAAATAACATGTACAAATTTGACCTTAAATTTTCTTAGGTTGAAGAGGCAGTTTAATGTTTATATAGATTAGGTGCCGTACTCCCATTGAATTTATCACAAGATTCTATAAATAAATTCCTTAATAATCGGCAAAACTACTCTCAATATGGAAAACAAAGGAAAACTCTTCACAGTACCAGCTTCGCACAACTAAATCGAAAGCAGGGGATCACAGGTTGACGTAAAAATAGCTGGATGTACACATTTTACTAAGGCTAAGGTATGCGTCTTCAGCTATCTAAATAGTTATCTGTAGTTTGTACGAATCTGTTCGATCCTTTTGTTGTTTTGAGTGTATTCTTAAATGGGGTTTTAGGGGTTCCAGTGCCACGGAAAAGATTTTAGACTTTCATAATTCCGTTTTTGTCGATCAAGTCTTTGAGGGGTTGCGATGTCATTATACGGAAAAGATTACAGGGAATGGCCGAAAATATGGTTGAGGAGGAAGAGGGCTTTAGAGGGGTCACAAGTGCCAAATATGGTGGGGAGTGATAATGGTGTTGGCAGGGTTTAGTGAAATGCAGGGGTGGCATGAGAAGGCTGAACAGTAAGCGTAGGTACTTTCAGGATGATGAGGACGATGACGTGGGTGTTATTGGCGAGGAGTTTTATATGCAGGATGGGAGGTCTCAAACGGACGAGGCCAAGGGAGCTATATGAGCTCCGTTGGAGAGGTTAACGATGGCCGAAAAATTGATGTGGGCTGTGTGGAGAAGGTAGAAAACGACAAGGCCTCAATTGGGATTGAGTTAGTGGCCGGTGAGTGGGGATTGGGATTCAAGGGAGAAAAATTGGGCTGATATGGGTAATTGGGGTGTATAATTTTGGGATTTTAAGCAAGACCGGTATTGAGGATGAGAGCTTAAAATTTAAAGTTTCAAGCAAACATGATAAAGACTGATTAAATTCTGGGTTTTAAATGATTTGAACGACGATGGGAGCTGATTTTGAAATTTCAAGTAAGGCGGCAAATGTAGGTGATGTGGATGACAAGGAGGATAATGGGAATGCCGAGCCCATGACTTTAGGGAAGGGTATTGTTGATGTTCAAATTTGCACCCACATGTTAACTCGGGTCAACATGGGAAATCGCGCAAACAGCGGACGGAACTTGCGAGATATCTTGGGGATTTTATAAGTCAGTAGTTTGTAGGATCTTTCAAGGATTTGATTTCAAGCTTTTTGGAAAAAGAAGAAGAAAAACTGAAAATAAAACTATCTAAACGTGAAATGCCAATTGAAGAACCCTTATTTTGTACACAACTGATTTGCATAGTATCAGTAATTGTAAAATAGAAAAAACTCAAATGCAATAATGAAAGGTAAAGATCACACTTTCATTAATTTGCAGGAGGTTAATTGATTTCAAATTCATGAATTAAGGCTGCATGTGCAAGATAAAAGAGTGGAAATAATTTATTGACAAAACATAACGAAACACAATTGAAGAAAACATTTTATTTCATCCATAAATAAACTAACAAACAAATATGAGAGGTCAACTGCACGATCAAACAGTTGTTATTAATGAGCTCAAATATTTTGTCTTCCAGGCTTGAATGCCAAAACGACAAAGCTTTGACATTGAAACTCTCTTTTCTTTTTAGTTTGAATGTACAATTACACATATATAGAAGAAAATAAAAATATCTATTAAGAGAGAAAAATGTAGTAGAAAAGAAATCCTCATCCACTCAAAAATCGTCTCTTTTGCTACATGGTGAGCACCTCTATAGTTAATTTTAGTCTTCACTTTTTTCCTGTCTTTTGTGAGTTTTCTGTTTTACCTTCTTATAGCTTTTCTTGATATATTCTTGGCATTTAAAAATATTTTATCAATTTATCTTCTTATAGCTTTCACTTTATCTTCATCCGTAAGATATTTTATCAATTTATCCATTTAATCCTCAATAGCTTTATTGAAGATATTTTATCAATTTATCCATTTATCCCTTAGTAGCTTTATTTTTTTAAGGGATCATTAGCTTTAGCTTTCTTGATTTTATTGGGGGCTACCTTATCTTACACCTTCTCTTACTCCTAGATTGTTTTTAATGAAAACAATTTAAAATGCTTTTAAATAATATCAGTTAAATCTAATGTGAGTTCAAAGGAAAATTTAGATATTACTTCCTGGACCCACATGCCAACTTGGATTGAAGTAGAGTAACCAATTGCGTATTGTTTAAAGACAAGGAATTAGACTATAGGAAGAAGATTTGGATATAGAAAAACAACAAGTGGATGAGCAAATGGGATGTTAATTTGTCTGAACATTAAAGAAGAGGTTAAAAAATTTGTGCTAAAAAAATTCAAGATGGCCATATGGACAGAATAGATTGGCCAAAAAAAAGTGTTCTATATCAAAAAGTTCAAACCCATGTGAAAACATGATGAAAAAGCTTATTTGAGGGCTACAATTAAGGGGAAGACTAAAATTTTAGTTGCTTAGTCGATGATTGGTTCTGATCATCTTAGATGTGAATCTAGTAGATGGAGAGTCTCCAAGGAAGACTGGGAAGAAAGAACTTCATTTTTTGTAGCAAAGGGGAAGTTGAGGTTGAATGGCACTTCATCATAAAGTGTGCAAGAGTGTGCAGCCTGATGTAATGGCTGTATTAATTGTAGATTCCCACTACTGGTCCAGTTTTCTGTTTTATAGGTATTCATTGATTGTGGGATGTAATTGCTAATTCTCGCAGTCCCTATTTTTGGGTTTTTTTGGTTTGTGACTCCTTATATTAGGAGTTTTTGGGTGTTGGCTTCTTTATTTCTTGGAGAGGATTTTGTTTCTATCTGTAATCGGTTTTCTTTAGTATGATGAAGGATATGTTAATAGTGCTGTTTGTGTTTGTGGACTCGATATATAAATTCTGATTTAGTGGATCTGAGTGTCATATTTGTAGGCTTATATATTTATGCATTTACTGTTGTTTTGTTTTCGTAGAAGTATTATTTTTTTTCATCTTTTTTCATCTTCCAAAAGTAGAGTATATCATGGAGGTTACTGAGAAAATACTGAACAATGTTATCGAGACTTGCTTGTAGAGAACATAGGTTTAATTTGCATCAGTTTTTGGTATCAGAGCAATCTGTGATGGCCCAAAAGGGAGTCTGCGTCAATTGAGGAAAGAAGGGGTAGGAGGAATGTAGGCCCTCAAAGGAACACTAGTGAGGTGCTTAGAGGATTAGAGACCCTTGAGGCAAGATTGAAATTGGATGAGTTTGAAGAGGAACTAGAACTTAGTGAATGTTGCTAGGGCTTAGACCCTCCAGAGAGGTTTATTGAAGCATTTACTAAACAAAGCTCCAAAGTAAAGGTGGATATTTCAGATTTTAAAGGTAAGCTCAATCTTGATATATTCTTAGATTGGATCTAAGAGTTGGAGAAGTACTTTGAGATGGAAAACATAGATGAAGATGATCCAAAAGAGTAAAAATTGCTGCCTCTCTATTGAAATCACATGCAGCCCTATGGTGGGAAAATGTTCAGAGTTCAAGAAGAAGAGAGGGAGAAGATAAAATTTGCTTTGGCCTAAGGTGTTGAAACATCTGAAAGCCCGATTTTTGCCCTCAAATCACCAACAAAAAATGTTAAAAGGATTTTAGAATTTAAAACAAATGGATCAGTCAGGGCGGACTTATACTAAACAATTTATGAGGCTTCAAATTTGAATGGATATACAAGAGAGTGAAGGACAAGCGGCAGCCCAGTTTGTGGATGAGCTCAAGTTTCAACTATAAGATGAGCTTGCATTAGTGAAAGTTCCTACTATAGATGAGGCATATAAATATGTCTTGTCGAATGAGGAGAAACTAAATCGGAAATGCAAAATAGTGAGTAAAAGGGGTGAAATCTATCAAAATAAAGGGAAAAAGGATTCTTTAGAACCTACCATGAGCAAAGAGCTAGAAGAAGGCAAGAATGTGAAGTTTAACTTTAGAGAAATGGGAGGCTTCAGAGGTAGAGGATGTGGTCGACCACCTTTTGGAGCGTTGAGGCTCTTGAAGTGTTTTATTTGTGATGAAGCCAATACGACCATAGATTGCCCTTGCAACCATAGAAGGGTGATGGCAGCCCAAGGACAAGAAAAAGCCCTAGTCAGAAGAAGCTGAGGTTTGAGTTAGGAGAGAACATGATGTTGAGAAGGACCTTGATATCTAGGGAAAAAGAAACACCCAAGGTTGATTGGAAGAGGAAGAGTGTCTTCTAAACAAATTGCAAATGTAAGGACACAAGTTGTGTAAGGTGATCATAGATGGCGGATCTATTGACAATCTAGTAAGCATAGAAATATTTGATAAATTACAGCTTGCTTGCATTCCAAAAGCTAACCCTGAAAAGATTTCTTGGTTAAAAAAGAGTCATATCATGCTTGTGGATAAGTTTTGTCTAATTGCTTTTAAAATTGGTCCATATGAGGATGAAGTGTTTTGTGATGTGGTGCTGATGGATGCATGTCATTTTTTGTTGGGTAGGCCAGGACAATATGACCAGAATGTAATCCATCGAGGTAGAGAGAATACTTATGAGGTTCAACATGAAGGAAGGAAAACAATATTAAAACCGTGGAAAGAGGAAGGAGCATTTGAAGTGGTACCTTTGTCTCTTCTAACAAAAGCTATATCTGAGCATGAAGAGAAAAGTGAAATTTTGGATCAGCCAAGAAGGGAATTGAAGGAAAATTTTGGAGCAAAAGAGACAAATGATTTAGAGAGTCAAGTTCAACGAAATCTTGAGGCAGAGCTGCAACAAGATTCAACTAACACAATTTTTCGGTGAACCTATAAAGGTAGATGTTGAAATTTCAGTTGATTGTAATGTTGTTGAAGGGAATAGTGAATTGTGGGGATATGAGCATGATCAAAAAAATAATCCACAGATGTGATAAAAAATTTGGTAAAAATTGACTATTTAACTAAGTATGGCAGGAGTGATGTTAAGTGTGATTGGAATGAAGGAAAAGATTTCAAATCTATTAGTGATTATTCTGTGCACTCTACTTTAGGGACTTTGCATAGTTTTATCGGTCCAACTTAATGATGGAATCAAACTGGACTCCTCTCCACAAGAAGACTGGGGTTGGAAATTTTGGTAATGACCCAAAATTGTGTCAAGGAATCCCAAGAGAAAACCTTGATGACATGCCTGCTGAGAGTTTTGCACTCTCATATGGATGGCAACATAGTCCGGTTCTTCTGCATCAAGAGGGTCAGACTTTTCTAAGATGGGAAGTTGATGTAACGGCTGTATTAATTGTAGATTCCCACTACTAGTCCTCTTTTCTCCTTTTGTAGCTATTCGTGGACTGTGGGATGTAATTGCTGATTGTTGCAGTCCCTATTTTTGGGGTTTTTTTGTTTGTGAGTCCTCATTATAGGAGTTTTTTTTGGTGTTGGTCTCTCTGTTTTTTGGAGAGTATTTTGTTTCTATCTGGAATTAGTTTTCTTTAGTATGGTGAAGGGTATGCTAATACTGCTGTTTGTGTTTTTTGGATTGGATATATGCATTCTAATTTAGTGGATCTGTGTGTCACATTTGCAGGCTATTTATGCATTTACTGTTGTTCTGTTTTCAGAAAAATATAATTTTTTAATCTTCTTTTGTCTTCCAAAAGTAGAGTATATCGTGGAGTTTAATGAGAAAAAACTGAGCGGCATCGAGACTTGCTTGCAGAGAACAGAGGTTTAATCTGCATCACAACCTATGTGGATATTCATGTTAAGTTTGAAAACAATTTGAGGGTGTTCAGTCTGAATGAGCTATTTGAGGAGGCAAGGCTTCACAAAACAACAGGTTTCTTGATCAAGATTCATAGTAGAAGAGTTGACATTGAAATGATCTTGAAAATGTGTCAGTGTTGTGTCTCTTGGCCCCTTAAACCACTTGGTCTCGTGATTATCATTAAAATTTCTTCATTCATTCATTTGTTGATTTGATGCTGACATGTCATGGATAGCCAATGGCACTTCATCTATATTTTGTTCTTCTAACAATATTAATATCTCTTGCTAGCTGTTGATTTGAGCTCTTTGATCTAGTGATCACTTTTTGAAGACATTAAGCATGAAAGATATAAACCTCTGTGTTGGATTTGAATGCTGACTACCTCCTTTTGAATATCTATTTTGGGTTTATTACAGTTTATATCATTTTGAGTGATTGTGCATTATTTCTTTGGTTGCTTGTTCTTTGGCTGTGCGCAGCTAGTCATGTTTCTATTGCTCTTCATTCTTCTTTTCCTTTTTTTTCCGCGCCATGTTCTAAAGGCTAGTGCCATCCATTGCAATGGCTGTATTGATTTGGGTATTGGCTGCCATTTGGATTTTCATGGCTGTGTGGCATGTGCCATGTTTCCACAGCTGCACACCTTTTAATGGTGTTGGATGCTATCGTGTCATCCATTCTTTGATGTAGTTTCCCCACAGCCTGTGGTATGTTGGTTTAAAATGTTTGGTGGCCAAGCACTGGGAGTGCCTTTGCTCTGAACATTGCAATGGAATCCCCATTTTTCGTTTAGTTGTTGCTTGATATCAAATGCTTATGTAGTGATTCTGAGCTATGCAATGTTTAATGCATCTACACATAGACTTCAATGGTTTGTGCCATGATCCAAAATTGTTGGGTGATGCTTGGAAAATTTTTGCTAGCTTTGAAATGATGCTATATACATACTCCTTGTGTGTTCCAGAATCCTGTCAACCAATGGTTCAGGATTCTCAACATTGGCCATTATTTCTTTAAGTTCGAGTGACAGTTTTGGCCACTTGTGGAGAAGTGTGCTTTTACATGTTGAATCTAGAAGAAAAAGACAATCTAGTCAACTATACGTGACATGATGAACCTGAAAGTGGAGATAATAATGAAACCAACCAATCATCGCATTGCTACTGAACCTGCAATCAATTGCTCATGTACTGAAATCAAATTGATGCAAACTGCCATGCATTTTTAGAACTGAAACTTGGCAATAACCATCAAAACGCTGCAAACTTCTTTTAACTGACCTAACACAGGCCATTGTACCAAACACTCTGACAATAACTACAACTGCGCTTGTTTTCAACTACAAGAGTGCCTATTGAAAATAACTCAAAACTCGAAACTAATGTTTACACTGCAACTTATTCCTTAACCATTGAAATTAAACTATCATATGCTAAGGAAAAATATGGGAATGTATCCATTCACTAGAGTTGCAAAATAGCTTCCCCACTTGATGATCATGCTCCATACAATCACTTTTAAAATGATGAGCACCAGGAAATTTTTATAAAGAAATATAGGAAGGACTTATGCCTCTTAACCTCTCTATGTTTTGGCATTTCCTTTCTCAACTTATAATGCCATTTACTTTGATATGCTCTTGCTTGCATCTGGAGATCTCTAACAATGTGAAACCATTGGTTTTGTCATTTGCATGTTGTGATCTAAAAGTACTAAAATTTTGCGTTAAGGCAACATAGCTACTCATGACAGTCTTGAATTTGAATGGGATCCCTTCTTGAACAAAGAATGCTGTAGGATAACTGCTCACATGCAGCTCTTCGTTGCTGCAAATGACCTCTGAAATGTTATGACAAGGGGGTTTTAAATGCATTTGATGATCTTGAAGAACGAAAGAATACTCAGCTCTTAGGATGGTGAATAGATCAATTTTTTGTTCAAAATCCACACATAACTCATTGATGTTTGTTTCATGAAAATTTGAAAAAAGGTTTTCAAAAAAACCATGGACATGCTCTATGATGCAATCTCTTTCATCAAGAAGATGATGCTCTTGTTGAATAACCAAGAATAAATCTTAGGTGTGCTCTTCATTAGGCACAATCTTTTTTATGCCATCTTATACAAAATGCAGAAGCTCATCAAACAAATCAGTGCAATCACTTTTTGTATCCTCTTCAATATTTTTCTAAAAACCTTTTTCCTCTGAATGGGATATGAAATTCCATCATCATTTGAGCACTTTTTAGCTTCTAGAACACGTGTGAAGTCATCAGAATGAGAATATTCCTCATCCTCTTCATTTGATTTCATTCCCAAATGATACTATACATGCTCTCTTGGCAATTGAAGATCTTTCCATGCAACCTTGCATTCTACTTTCATTCGTCTCATTAAATGTAATGTCCCCTTTTTGTAATAACCCTAGTTCTTCCCCTAAATCACCATTTCTATGTGAAACTACAAATGGAACGAGATGCATACCTGATTAAGATCCTGTAATAGGTTAGGAAACCATTGAAATGTATATAAACCATAATATAAATATTCTAAAAAGGATAATTAAACATAAATTTTCTATACCTAGGGTCAAGAACATTAACTTAACCATAGTTATGCGTAATTCCTTATTGGAACTCAACCATAAGAGAGTGGGAGTAAGGACGAATGATAAGGTGTCCAAGAGATCCTCTACCCTAGGCCCAAGAGTGGAGTGAAAGCCAGAGCTCCTTTGGCCACATGGGACCATCAGTCAACTACCATGAGGTGGTCTACCTAGTGCGGTATCCTATCACCGTTCTCCTTCATCACTCCCATCCTTATCCTTCTTCATGTGATTAGAATTCCCCTTTAAGTCCATTTCCCCCAAATCCTATCACCGTTCTCCTTCATCACTCCCATCCTTATCCTTCTTCATGTGATTAGAATTCCCCTTTAAGTCCATTTCCCCCAAATTAACCAAAGCATACCATGAATATATTATGTACATTTATGTCTAGTTAACACAGTTATAAGTTTCTAAGATAACTGATTCATTAACGAACATTGTTAATTCTAGTTGTTGTTATTTATAACTCCTGCAGATCTAATGATTAATTTCAGAATATTCATGCTTAAAGCATAGCATAGATCTTACAAGTAATTCGGACTTCTTTCATTTCTCTTGATCAGAACTGTTGCTGTTCTAACCACTGCTGTTGCTGATTGAATTTAATCTCTTGATCTGATTTGATGGTGGTGTCTCTGGATGCTTTTGATTCCTTTCCTTTATATCTCTCAATGTGAGGGAGAGGTCAGACCTCTTCATTATGTATGCTCTTTGGCAAGAGACACACCCTTTCCACCATTAGCAACCTTTGAAAGAGTGCAACTCTTCATCATATCTGCCCTTTGAAAGGGACACAACCTTTCAAGATCAGATCTGTACTTCTTATTTAAATCAGATCTGCCCTTCTGATTCCCAAATTATCCGTCTCAAATGAGATTCTCTTCTCCCTTTTATATGTCACATTTGATGGAGTCAGAACTTTTCATTCCATTTCTTTTGACCATTAATTAACTTAATTGATTTTTAATTAAATTTAATTTTATTCCTCTATATTTTATTTTTATTCTTTTAAATCTTAATTTTATTATTATTATTTACCATCAAATTCTATTTTGAAGTGGGGCCATTACATAAAAACGCATGAGAAAACTCTTCATGACCCAAAATCAAGAGGGTTAATTGTTGTGGATTTTCCCTTTTGATATCCAACTGACAAAAAACCTGATCTGTTGCTTCCATCTGCTGAAAATTTGCCTTTGAAACCTTATGAGGTTGAGAAGCACATTTTTCAAAACAATTGAGCATTTTCTATGAATGAGGAAGGGGCTTTCCTATAGGCTGATTGCATGCGTATTGCTGTTCTTGAGAGCTTTGAGGCATTCAATTTGGATCAGTTTGGTACATGTATTGGCTTCGTAGCTCATTGAGCTCATGAGAAAAAAATTCTACAAGAATTTTCATTTCAACCACCTTTTTTATGTTTTATAAAATCAGCGAAGGGGGTGAGTGGAGAGTTGCACATTTGCATTATATCAAATGGGATAGCTTTGCAAGGGATTTTCTTGCAAGAAATAAATGATTTTACTGGCTGCTGTAAGGCTTATTTAAGCTCTAAAGCTCTATTCTCACAAAAAACAATGATTTTATTGACAAAGGAGGCAGTTTACTAGCTCCTATAATGCTTATTTCAGATCTAACAACTAGACCACTCCTAGTATGTGTATCATGATAGCAATTTTAGAATCTAAAGCTTTGTCCAAGGGGTTGAGCTTAATTTGTTAAATCATTGAGTTTTCATTGTGGAAACCCAAATTCAAATCCCAAAGGGATCATTTAATTTGAAATTCTAAGATGTGACTCTTGGTCTTCCATAGTTGGCTTTTGGTGTGCAGGTGGTTTCTAAATAAGTGGATTTCTAAGTTGTGACTTGTTGTGACCTTTTCACACATCGCCCCATTGCAAACGGGGACACCCTCTTTCTTGCTTTCCGCGTTGGTTAGTTTAGGGTTTTGGCAGCATAGTGGGCAATTTTGAGTTTCCCGTGCCCGAGTCTCAGATTTTTGATCATGCTTAATTGTCGTTTAGGATTTTGAAGTTATAGGATCAAGCACGTAAAGTTGAGATTTTAAATGATCCTAATTTTGCCTAAGCGTAGACCTTTTGAGTGTTAACATGTTTTGAACATCCAGGTGTTTCAAGACCTTTGAAGTTGTTTTCTCGCTCCTAGGAAATTATTCAAGATGATTTTGCACTTTATCCCGATAGGTTCCCTTGTGTTTCGTTCAAATTTCTGGTGAATTTGCCTAAGTCTAGATGAGTTTTATTGAGTTTTGAAGTTTCTTAGTGATTTTGAGTGGAAAAATCATCATTTTCCGAATGAAAATCCATATTCTAAGGGTTAGAAGGTCAAAATTCCACACTAGAGGTGCTTTTCCCCTCATATTCCTGACTACCCATGGTTTTCCCCCACTCAAAATCCAGACTGGACATGAATTTCCCGTGGAATCCAGACATGCCTTGTTTTTCCACCATTGAAAATCCATACTAGGGGCGATTTTCCACTAGATGACTGAAAATTTGTTTAAGTGTTGGAGATTTTTCCCGACAGCTCTCGTTTTTCCACTGGGAGTGTGGATGAAGTTGCGGATGAATTTTATGATGATTCCTGACATGGATCGATTTTCCACCAGGACTTTTGTGACGAGATTTTGTGGATTTTTATGCGGATACTCATTCCAGACCCTAGCCAAATTTCCACTGGAGATGATTTTGACAATTTTGAGTCCGGATAACTGTCCAGACAGGTCCAGATAGGGGTCGATTTTCCCCTAGGATGATTTTTTGTGCAAAGTTGATGAAGATTTTGATGGGATTCTTATCCCTACATAGTGCGATTTTCCCCAAAGGGGCGTATTTAATAATTTTAATGATTTTTATTGGGATTTTTTATCCCAACTAAAATTAATTTTCCCCAAAGTGGCCATTTTGATTCAAATTTTGAAATATTTTAAATAAATGGGCCCCAAATTTAATTTTTTTAACAAAGTGCAACGATTATTTAAAAAATAAAAACAATTAATAAATGATTTGCAATGAGCATTTAATAATTTTCACCTTCTAGAAGCAAATCGACTTTTGCCAGGCAAGTATAAGTACAAGTGTTTTATCCCACATTGCCTGTGTGGTGAAAGTGAAAGGCAAAAGCAAGTTTAAAAGGGAGGGGGCCAACATTATTATATTATTATATTTGCCAGGTGTATTTCAAACTAAGGCGATTTTTCCTCCAGCTGGCGAATTTTGTGAAGTGTCAAGTTGACACTATTGGAGCTTGAAGTTGATTCCTTGTTCATTTTTCTCCATTTCCTAGTTGGGTGATTTGTTTTGGCTACCATTGGAGGGTGTTAGAGCTTCATTTTCAGACTTGTATGATTTTCCTAGAGGTGATGCCATTTTTTGGAGAGGGGCGATTTTGTTTTGGGAGGTTTTCACCTCCATTTTTTGGTGAATTTCTTCATCATTTGTGACGCCTTGGTTGGGAGATTGCTGTCAGACATTTTCAGACCTGATATTTGCCTCCATTGCTGAGATTTATTACCTTCATTGCTGGCTAGAACTTCATTTTCAGACATATATCTTCATTTCCAGCTCAATTCCAGCCTAGGTGATTTGTCCAAAGGTTGATTGGAAGCATTTTCAGTCAATTTTCAGAGCTTTTAAGAGTTGTTGCAGGTCTGAAACTTCATTGTAGAGGGGCTGTCCTCAGAAAACTTTCATTTGCAGCCACCTACCTATCTTGGCAATATCATTTGGGAAGCATTTTTGCTTCATTCCGGGGCCATTTTCTGAGTTTATTATCATTCTTAAGGGTGGTGGTAAGTTTGAAAACTCCATTTTCAGACTTGTCTTCAGACTAAGTTTTCATTTCCAGCGCTACATACATACTAAGAATTTCTCTTGTTTGCCTTGGAAAATCGATTTTCATCAAGTTTGTGCACATTTGGGTGATTGCAACATGTTTTTTAGAGATTAATTTGTGAAGTTGTAGGTTGTCTTTAGATTTGCTGGCAGCCATTGTTGACCCCGGAAGGTGTCTTCAGATAGTTTTGTGTGAAAACATAACCTTTCACACCTTTCCGTAGTGATTGTTTGATTCGGTATACTCCTTTGCACTCTATTTTGGTAAAATTTCTAAGTATAAGGAGGTGTCTTCAGACTTTGGTCCGAAGATTATTGATTTTAATGAATTTCATGAGGGTTTTATACTCCAACCTTGTCACATTTTGCATTCTATTAGTGAAAACTATTGATAATGTGGATTATTTTTCTGATTTCCATACCCAAACTTGTCTAAATCATTAGGAAATTAGAAATTTTGTCAGGAATATTTTCCAAGGTTCTAACTTCTAGCTTCGTACAGGTGCGATGTCGAAGTCCGGACTCAAGGAAAGGAGAGAACAATAGAAGATAGTTGAGACTGGATTCTATCCAAAATCCAAGATGTCATCTAGATGGAAGGAGATTACAGACACGAACATGCATTTCCTGAACATGAGCCAGATGCAACAGCGGATGTTCGGAATTGGAAGCTAGATTCCTTCCCCAGCTTATGTAAACATTATGAAGAGTGGCATTTATTAGGCCGTTGGATTCCTGCAGTCCATACAATGCAGTGAGCTTATCCTGGAGTGTGCACGATGTTATGATCCTCGCTCCCGACTGATCGAGACTTCTAAGGGTGCCATCATTGCCTACCTTGCCGAGGATGCGATTGCTGAGGTGTTTGGAATTCCACGTGGAGCAGACATGAAAGATATAACTAAGGATGAATACGAAGATAGATATAAGAAGAAGATGGATGCATGCAAGATTGTAGTAAACAAGGAGTGGATGATCGAGCCTAGGACTCATCATTCCAAGGCTCCCAAGACACTCATGTGCACAGACTTCAAAGATGAATACAGTGATTTAGTATTCCTGCTTAACTGAGTGATGGGGATGCCACAGGGTGCAATATACGATGGATGGATGTTCTATTTCATCTAGGATTGTCCGAAAGGAATGTTGATAAATTGGTCTAGAATCATAAGTGACAATTTGGATTTTGAGCTGAGGAATGTGGAGCGGTCCAGATCATTCGCCATGACTTCCTATTTGGTGTACTTGCTTGCACAATTTGTTACTTACAAGGGATTGGTATGCAGAGGTGAAGTCAGGAATGGACAAGGACAATTCAAGAGTTATGAGTGCTATCCACAGTTGAACATGTATCGAATTGAAGATTATAAGAGAGTTAATGATGTATTCACAATGTACATAACACGAATGTTGCAAGGTGGAGTCCACAGGAGGTTGTCCAAAGAGGCAACAGAGCTGATAGAGAAATATGGATCGTGGTATATACAGTTCCCAACTTTCACATACCTAAGGATTCATGGATTTCAATCCAAACCCTACAAGCTTCCTAGGTATCCTCTTGACAAAATGATCTTGTTGGAAGTGGTGAGACAACTTCTTGAGTTTGATTCTATTCAGAAGGAAAAACATAGAACGAGCATGTCATTTCCTATTTCGGTGGGGAAGACATCGGAGGTTTGCCAGTCCGCCTTAGCAGCTAGTACAACAAGTGACGAACTTGCATTCTATTGATTTGCAACATACAAGGGAAGAAAAAGATTTGATCCAGATAAGAAAGTTGGAAGGATTAGGGGAGATAAGTTCATCCACAAGGTAGACATAGAGGATTATTGGGCCGACCTAATGGACGAGCAGGTAGTAAAGAGAAGAATGTGGTCCAGAATGTCAGTGGATTTCATGAGGAAGTGTGGACTTTTCCTCATTCTTGATCAAGTGTTAGATGACAAGGATCATACGCATCCACAATATGAAAATGAAATGAAGAAGGCGATTTTATTGCCTAATTGGTTGAAACCAGAAGAAATAGATTTGAATATATTGATGAGAGAGGTCTTGAGTTTCTCTTGAGCATGGGTGGATATTTAGATGAATAGATTAGTTGATATGAGTGTTGCCTTCACTTATAAAAAGATGAAACAGGAAGAATCCACTTCCAAGGATGATCAGAGGACTATTAGTGATATCAGGATTCATGTGGATGAGGAGGGTCAAGCTCCCAAATGAAGGAAGAACACACCAAGAGAAGTCAAGGCTAGAGGGAAGAAGATTGAGGAGGTTAAGAAGAAGAAGCAAAAGACTATCACTCCTTCACCACCCCTCAGTGTCTCATCAATCAAGGAAGTTGAAGTGCCAGAACAAAACAAGGAGATTGAGCAATGTTCCAACATAGTGATATTGCCAGAGAATATTCAGGATTTACATGTCACAGCGATATTTGCTCCACCTAATAAGGATGATGATCAGGCGAGATGCCCTACTGTCCTTTTGGAGGTTAGTTTGGGAAAGAATGTATATGATTTGACTAGGGATAATCCTGATGATGATGGTCATGTTATCTCGGTATTGAGAGGGCTTGATCGAGAGATGTATCTCGATGATGGTATGGAGATGGCCGCTATTCCTGATTGGTTGATGAAGAGTATGGAGAAAAGTAAGAAAATGATAGTTGCACAACCTATTGATGACATTGATGACTACTTAGCTAGAAGCAATAAGGAGAAGGAACCTAAGAGAGTTGAGATTTTGTCACACATAGCTAGAGATGAGACAGGAATGCGGATTGCACAGGTGGCTATTCCTATTGGAGGTGTGACGGCGGACATTGCTACTCCCATGGATTTCCAGATTACTTCAGTTGCCCTTGGTCGTACTACAAAAGAGCAGGAATTCCAGGAGGTTGGTGATACCCTCAAGGCAATCGGTGCGAGATTGGATGGAGAAATAGAGAAAAGAGAGTACGAAGTAGAGAATATCAGACTTAGAGAGTATATTGCGGGGATAAGGTGTGAGAATCCTACCCTTATTTCCCCTATTGCAATTGATCGTGGACTACATTCACATTATGAGGCAACGAGAGATACACTCTCGGAGTTGGAAAAGTGGATTGAAAATACAAAGAGACAAGCGGATGATTTCCTTACTTAGTTTGGCTAGACATTTGATAGGACAACATGGCTCATATTCAGAATATAGTATTTGGAGGGAGTTTGGGAAGAATTCCAACCCATTCAGGAGAAGACTATTCCATGCCTTAGAGCTTTGAAAGAGATTCCTAAGTCCACGTTGATCAAGGAGAATGTTGTGCACAATGGAGATAGATACGATTTCCATGGTTGGTATTGTTCATTAGCCATAAAGAAATCAACTTATGATAGCGCACAAATGAGTTGTGCAGAGATGGAAGGATCTATTCATGATATTCAGTTGAAGATCCTTGCCTCAATTGAGGAGTTATTGGGGGTTGATGTCAATGAAGCTAGTGGGCTACACTTAGCAGAATTAAGAGACAAAATGTAATTCATGTATTTCAATCAGTTGGACTCTTTGAAGAAGAGTCAGAATCTAGATCGATGATTTGGTCTCTTTGTTGATTCATGTTCATAATTCGAAGCTCATGTCAGATTGGGAGAACACTTTGGATGCTTGCTCGGATGCTTTGGACGTGATTGATTTATAGCAAGACACCTTACCCAACATTTCCATGGAGGAGTTAGATTCTGTATTGGCTAGATCCTTGGAGTATGCTAAGAGAGAGAGAGATGCAGGGAGGAATCTTCTAGGAGATTCCCTATTTGATGACTAGGTATCTTTCTATTGGGCCATATGTTGGTGGCTCCATTTTTTATGTAAACCCTAATTAGGGCAACTCTAGGGTTTTGTTGGCATGATCTTGGCCTTTGATTTAGTTTTAATCTTGGCCATCCATTTTGTATGAGACTCTATATATACCTCATTGCCTCTCATTTGTAAGGGAGAGATTTTGTAGAATTGTTGGTATATGTTGCAGCTTTTGAATATAAATCATTGTTCGAACTTGATGGTGATTTTGTTTTTCAAGTGTTGTTTTGTACTCAAGGTTCTCAATTCCTCCAAGTTAGATTAGAATTTTAGATTGGAATTTGCTTTCAATGTTTGTTAGATTGAATGAAAGATTTGTTGAGTATATTTATGTGGAATCTATTAATCCATACCACTAGCCTCTTGCTGATTGTAAGTGCTTTGAGCGTGGTCAACTGGAATTTATGCAAGTTTAATTTCGATCATTATACGTCCATTGTTATGCATCAACTTGGATGGTCTCAATGTTTGATGGTAATAGTTTGAAAATCTATGAAGTATACCTTAGATGATTGCACTAAGCTCATGTCAAAATCTGTACGACTTGATGGTGAGACCTTGCCTAGTTTGATTCCACTAAATTTGTTCATCATTTCCTACATTCCTAGGCTTAGAATAGATTTCCTGAACCCTATTCCCTTTTGTCATTTTTTAGAAAGTCTTGCTAGAATCGAATCCAAAACTACATTGCTAAATTCTAAGTTATCAACACACCCATTCCATATTCATGATATGCAAAGTTAATTCGAAAAATTGTATAAGTCCTCAAGTGAAAACAACAATTCACATTGACCATTGAGTTACCCACTCGTCAAGACCCGATTGTAGAAACCTTGGAATCATTTTAGTTGATCTTACCCTTAGCATTTGAGGTGATTTTGTTCAAGAGAGGGTAAAGTACTTTGGTATTTTATTCTAAATGTATGTGCATAAAACACACATCAACATGACTCTTGGTCTCCCATAGGGGTTTCTAATGTGGTTGCTCAAAAGAAGCTGGTATTAGTCTCATTGTCGTGCTTGTATTGGTCTCATGTAGATGCTTGTATGAGCAGAATATTTTTAAACTATTAGCAATATAAAAAAATATAAAGCTTTCAACAACAATATAGAAATAGAAAATATCTGACATTAGTTGGAAACCACTTTCCATGCCTTGTCAATTGTGCATTGAAATCATGCATGCATTTTGCAGGATGCCTTTTCATTGTGAGAAGATTTTGAAAAAGAGAGTTTGTGTTTGCTTTTTCTTGGGGTTGATAAAAAAGGAGCTCATCAAGTTAATCTCAACTTACAATTAAGCCAGGTTGAAGGTTCTATACCATTCACGTGCTTTGCCTTTGAGAGAAAAAGCAAGCAATCCAAGAGCCACATTTTGAGAAGTGATATGATGAATGTTGCTCATCATGACTATGGACTGATGGAGAGATGGAGCCATCTCTGTATAAATGAGGCAATACTCTCAAAGCAACTTCAGGAATCTGACATCCTTGTTGCAATGTACCAATTGAATACTGTATACAATGCTGAAATGGTAGATTATTTACCTAAATATTTAGATGCACATGAATATTGTGAGTTGCCATAACCTGCAAGAATGGAAATTCTGGATCTTTTGACTAATGAAGTCACCAACAGAGTCACCAATTGAAAGATGCATGTTCCTGTGAGCTGATATTTTTGTGATTTGCCACCAAAATGACAAATTGTAGATTGATGATCAAACGAGATGTAGACTGTAGTCTCTGACTTGTGTCCCATCAAATTTGCACCCACATGTAAACTTGATCAACATGGGAAATCTTGCAAATGTGGGATGTGGCTTGCGAGATAAGCTCCAGGATTTTAGAAGCAATCTCTTTGCAGGATCTTCGATTTGTTTACTTCAGACTTTTCTGGAAAAAGAAGAAAAACTAAAAATAAAACTATGTACAGGCGAAATGCCAATTGAAAACCCCCTATCTGTAGAATTGATCTCAGATTCACAAATTAAGGTTGCATATGCAAGATAAAAGAGCAGAGATAAATTCACCATAACAAAACATTTTATTTCATCCCTGAGATAAATTACCAAACAGTTGTGAGAGGCCAATTGCACAATCGCATGGTTGTTATTAATGAGCTCAGATGATTATAAAATATTTTGTCTGAAAGGCCCAAATGCCAAAATTGTAGAGCTTTGGTAGTGAAAATCTCTCTTTTGTCTGTTTGAATGAACAATTACATAAATATAGAAGAAAATAAAGTGTTTTTAAGCGAAAGATAAATCTTCATGGAAAAGAAATCCTTTTCCAGGCAAAAATGTTCTTTTTTGCTGCATGGTGAACACCTTTGTATTTACTATAGTCTTTACCTTTTAGCCACCTTTCGTGAGTTTTCTGTTTTACCTTCTTGTAGCTTTTCTTGATATATTCTAGTCACGTAAAAATATAAATTTTTTGCTTTATCTTTATCTATATGATATTTTATGAATTTATTTATCCTTTTTGCAGCCTTGTTTTTTTAAAGGATCATAAACATTAGCTTGTTTGATTTTATTGGGGGCCCACCTTATCTCACATCTTCTCTTACTCCTATAATGTTTTTAATGAAAATAATTTAAAATAGTTTTAAATAAAATTAATCAAATCTAACGTGAGCTCAAAGAAAAACTCAGACATTCCTTCTTGGGCCCACATGCCAACTTGGATTAGAGCAACCAATAGTGTACTGTTTAAAGACAAGTACTTCTAATAAAATGTAAATGATGCTCCATTTGTTGATTTGATGCTGAGGTGTTATGGATAGCCAGTGGCACTTCATCCATATTTTGTTCTTCTGATAATATTAATATTTCTCACTATTCATTAATTTGAGCTCTCTGGTCTAATGGTTGCTGTTTGAAGACATTGAGCATGAAGATATAAACTTCTGTGTTGGATTTGAATGCTGACAGTGTCCCTTTGAATATCTATGCTGGATTTTTTAGTCTATATCATTTTGAATGATTGTGCATGTTTTCTTTGGCTGCACATTGATTTTGGTATTTGCTGGCCATATTTCTACTGCTCTTTGTTCGGCTTTCTCCTTTTTAACTGTGCCATGTTATGAAGGCTAGTGGCATCCCTTGCAATGGCTGTGTTGATTTGGGTATTGGCTGCCATTTTTTTTTCTTGGCTGCACGCCATGTTGCCATGGCTATGCACCTTTGGGAACTGGGTTGGATGCTGTTGTGTTGGCCATTCTTTGATATAGTTTCCCTATAATCCGTGCTATGTTGGTTTTCAATGTTTGGTGGACAAGTGTTGGGAGCACCTCAGCTCTACATATTGCAGTGGAATGCATATGCTCCTTTGAGTTGCGTGTTGATTTGAAATGCCTATTTAATGATTTTGGGCTATGCAATGTTTAATGTAGCTATACATAGATTTTCATGGTTTTATGATCCAGATTTGCTGTGCGATGCTTGGAATGCTTCTGTTAGCTTTAAAATGATGCTATACATAGTTTTCCCTTGTGTTTCAGAATCCTGTCAAGCAATGGTTCATGGTTCCCAACATTGGTCATTATTTCATTTATCTGCTTAAGCAAATATTCTGTAGAATTGGAGTGCATGGAAATGGCACTACAGGTAATAAATGCAATGTTAATGCATTGTTGATAGCAGAGAAAAAATGAGGTTGATCCTAATGAGACACTTTTGTTCAAGAAAAATGAGGATATGGGTGAGAGTATTTTGTTTCAAAAAAATGAGAATGTGGATGATAGGTTTTCAAGGAGAAAAAAATGAGCTTCCATTATGAAGGAAGATTACGAGAGTGGAGAACTTAGGTTTTCATGGGAGAAATGTGAAGCTTCTTGTATAGAAGAGATGCAATAAGATTTCAGGCATGAAAAATACCCATTCAATTGTTTTTGTGAGCTTAGTGATTTCATTTGATTTTTTGGTTTATTATTAATTAACCAATGTTCAAATTAAGAAGAATGTGTTTGGGTTCATTATATGTTATGTTTACACTGTATATTTCCTCTCTTCCAACCATTAAGCTATATCAAATTTTGTCATATGTACGTTTCTTTATGTTTAACAGACCATTTGAAAATTTTGTTTAATCATCATGGAAATTGTGCCAGATTTTACACAATTTCCATGGTTCAAATAGTTTGGGTAGAGTAAAATGTGAAAACATAATTTATACCAAAGCCTTAGCTATTGTTCAGGAATGTGAATGGGTTTTTGGATATTAAACATATAAGTTATTCAAATTAGGGAAGTGCTTGAAAACAAGGAAACTTGGGGACGCGTCCCTGACCTGAAAACCCTTGTCCTAGTCTCGGGGACTTGGGGACAGCTAGGGGATGTTTCTCCCTCCCATCCCCAAACTGCTGGAATTTGGAGGGGATGTCTCCGAAATGGGGGGACGTTTGCCCCAGCTGTGGGGGACATTCGTACGTCTTGGGGACGGCTGGGATGTCCCCAATCCGTATCGGGGATGACTGGATGTCCCCCATAGATAGGGGTAGAAAAACATATTAAAATAATAAAAAATGTCATATTTTCCTAATGTGGGCCCAAATTATTTGCTCGTTCCAATTATTTGTTAGGAATTGCATGTAGAAAATATCAATTAAATGCAAATAAAATAATAAAAGTCGTTTGAGCTTTCGGGGGACCCTCGTGGGGGCACTGCCCCTTGACCCCGCCCTGTACTGCGACAGGGAGTGCGCCAGGGGCATTGTCTTTTGACCTCGTCTTGGGGGCACTGCCCCCAAACCCCCGTTGAATAATTTGGGGGGAAACTACGCCGATAGAAGTGGGGAAAATTTAACCGCCGAGTCTGATTAGGCTCCATATAACAACATTATTAAAAATTTAAAAGGCAACGATGATAATTCATAATATCGTTGCCATATTTCATGTTTGACTATATGATATATTTAAAACTTTAAAAGGGAACAATACAAATATTTCATCTCTTACCATATGATATTCATATATTTAAAAGGGAAGGATATGCAATACGGGCAATAAAAACAATTATTTCCAGCGATAATTGCTTAAGCAGAGCAGTCAAATTTTCAACAAATCAAACAAGTGCTGGCATATTGACAATGAATTTTCAATTATGAATGCATATTGAGTATTGATAATGAATTCTGAATTATGAATGTATATTGACTATTGAGTATTGACAATGAATTCGGAACACAAATGTGGTATTTTAAGGTTCTATAATGTACATATAGCTGCTTTATCCATGTTTTCATATGAATATAATGTATATATGCATGCTTTATCCATGTTTTCATATGAACATTTAGAATTTCCTTATATATTTTAAATTTTCCCTATATTTTATATAGTCGTCCCCTTTGCCATCCCCCCGCCGTCCCCAAAATTGGCAAAAAAATTTGCCGTCCCGGAAACTTGTCCTGCCGTCCTCTTGTCCTGGAAACTCGGGGTAACATAGTGTTGAAAATGAAGAAATTGGTGGTACTGACAACCCACTCCCAAGTTAAGCACTGTAGCAGAAATCATACTTTACAGAATACATTGTAAGCTCTATGTGAAGCTACAATGCTTAAAGTGAGTGTGGACTTTGGATTCCACTAATTTCCTCAAATTCAGGCATTGCTTATTTTGAGAGACAGTTTTTGTTCCCACTCATCCTTTCATTTAAAGCATTTACCTTATTTTTATAATATATTAGTTTACATTATACAAATCCATAGGAAAGTGAGGTTATTTATCAGGTCGCATGCTAAGTGCATTTTAAGTTTATGAGACTTTGTGGGACCAAGGAAGTTTTTATAGAAGTTCGAACTTTGTACCTGTTGTGACCATTTCACACATCGCCCCATTAAAATGGGGACCCCCTCTTTTTTGCTTCTGTTTTGCCTGTTCTTCTCTCTGCTTTTAGGGTTTTGAGTAAGTGAGTGAGTTGTCTAGACTAGGGTTAAGCAAAGGGGGTTTCTTTTGGATATTTTCAAGCTGAGTCCAGTCAAATTTTGAAGATTATTAAGCATCCTCCCGAGGATTGCAATTTTTGAAGTAGGATGAGCCTGTCAGAAAGTCAAGTATGTCTCAGGTTAGGTCTAATCAGGATTTTGGGGAAAATTCAAGCTATGTCTAAGTGTTAGCATTTTAATGATGGAATTGTACATTTTTTTGTCTGGATAAATTTTGACCAAATTTTTGAAGGCTTGCTAACTCGTCCTTGGCCTTGAAGATGACCTAACCCTGCTTGGTGAAGTGATTGAAGAGCTAAATTGTGGGTATTTTGGCTTATAAAGGTGAAGTCGCTCCTGTCCCTCTCCCAGGGACCAAGGCGAAAATGTTATTTAGTGCATATTTGTCTCTAACTTCCTTCAATTGTTTTGTGCAGGGTCTCCAGGGGAGGTGATTGGACATGACTTGATGATTTCAAGGATTTTGAAGATTTGAAAATGATGAAATTTGAAGGATTAAGACAAATCGCTCCTATCCTCCACTGAAGGACTAGGGTGAAATGGTTTGTCAGGGTTATTCTTGGCCTTGATTGGTCAAATTGAAGCATCAAGGGTACAAGGAAGAATGAAGTGAGCATAATGGAGTATCCAGACTTAGTTAAAAGCATTGAAAAGTTGAACTTTTTGTCTAGCAAGATGAATTCGCTCCTGTCCCTCACCAAGGGACCAGAGCGATTTTCTTTGTACACACCTTCTTGGACCTTTTTTGGATTTGGGCTCTCGTTCATGGATTGTAAAAAGATGATATCTTCCCCAGCAAAGGAAATTTGAGATGAAAAATGAAAAGATTTGGCCTTGAGGACAAAAGGCGCTCCTGTCCCTCACTGAAGGACCGGAGCTTGAATTCCGAATTTGCATTATGCTTGCAAGATTTAAGTGATTTCGCGATTTGAAGAGGTCAAGGGAAGTGTGTTTTATTCGTTGAATATAACTTTAGTGGCCTACAAAGGAGAGAATCAGCCCAAGTTGCAATAGGCGCTCCTGTCCCTCTCCAAGGGACCAGAGCGATTTTCTCACAAGACAAATTTTTGGCAAAGGTAAAGCGAGTTTCAAGTTTGAGATGAATGAAGGAAGGCGTAATCAATCCATTGAAGATAATCTTGAAAGTTAGCAAAACATAAGTGTGCTCATAATTGCCAAGGCGCTCCTGTCCCTCACCAAGGGACCAGGGCGAAAAACACATTATCAAGTCTTCCTCCCCAAATTGGGATGAATCCAGGCCAAGGCACGAGATGGCAATGATATTTAAAGTGCTTCAAGATGGAATGAAGTTGCAAGGACCGCAAAATTCGATGAAAATGGGCTAGGGCGCTCCTGTCCCTCACCAAGGGACCAAGGCGAAAATGCTTTAAGGCAAGCTCCTTCCAAAGATCAAATAAATTACACTCAAAGTTCCAAATGAAAATCCCATTTTGGACGTCCATGAAGAGATTTTGAACGTGAAAGCAAGGAATACAAGGCCAAAAATGAAAAGGCGCTCCTGTCCCTCTCCCAGAGACCAGAGCGAGGTTATTAACAAATTGATATTTTTACCATGCCTAGGCGCCAATGTCCTCTAAAACACATTAAATGCCAATTTCGCTAAAACTCCAAAATATTAAAAAAGAATAAAAAAAAAAAAATAAAAAAAAAAAATTGACATTTAATAAAGGCGCATGGCATTGAATAATTAATTTTGGAGCCTTGGGAAATCGTTTTTTTTTAATTTATTCATTGAGGCATTTCGAAATTAATTATTATTAATTTAAAGTAAAAAGATAGAGCGCTTGGGGTATCATTTTAATATTTTTATAAAGTCGGCCTCTTCTTTTATTAATTTTTGTTTATTTTTGGCCTATTTTCACCAAGTCGGCCTATGGGAAATGAGGTAGTAAGCGCCTATATAATATTGGTGTTTTGAAACATTTTAATCAATCATTCAATCATTCACTCAAGTGCGATTTGGAGAAGCAAAGAAGGAGTGCGAAATCTGATTTAAGAGGAGCGAATTTTATTGAAGGACAAAGGTGGTAGAATTAATGATTGTGAAGTCTAGAGGAAGAACATTTTGCTAAAGGGAGAGCCTCGACCCACATTTTGCCTAGCGAGCTTGCTTAATTTTGCATCATTTCTTAGAATTAGTTCTCAAGTGGAGGTATGGCAAGATCTTCCTAGTCTCAATGTTGAAATTTTGAATTTTGAATTTCAAATTGCGTAGTTAAATTTAGGAAATGATAATTCAAAGATTTATCATGAAGTTTCCTAAATGTTTAAATTGCAAAATATATTACTCATTATGAAATGTTGTGTAGGTGTCAAGATGGCGACCCCAAAGGCAGGAGCATCCACTAGTCGTCCAACTCTCATGAAGGAAGATCAAAGGAATGAAGAATTGGAGACCAAGATCGTGTCAAAATGGAGCAACATTGGAGATACCAACTTGGGAAACTTCAGTGTGAAGAAGTTTCAAGAGGTCCCTTACATTGGAAAGCCATCACATGTCGCAAGGAGAATAATTGAAAGTGGCATTATCAAGGCGGCCGGTTTCCCTCTAGCAGTCTTGTGCCATGAGCTGATGATCGAGTGCGCCCGCCATTATAACCCACAATCAAGATCAATCGTGTCCAAGGAAGGAAACACTTTGGCTTACCTTTCAGAAGAGGCTATCAGTGAAGCTCTCTATTTACCAGAACATAAAGATATGATTTACAAAAGCTTGGAAGGAGCTAGATCTATGTACGAAGATGATCCAGACACTTACTTGAGCATTATCAATAAGAATTGGTTACTCAAAAGTCGTCCTCGCTTGAGCAAGATTCCCAACACACCACATAGGATCGACTTCCAAGAGGAGTACAGAGATTTGATAACTTTGCTCAATCGAGTTACAGGTACTCCTCAAGCCTTCTATTTTGAGAAGTGGATGTTCTACTTCATCCAAGTGATAGTTCAAGGAAAAGGAACAATTCATTGGGCTAGAATTATTAGCCATTGCTTGGATGTGCAGTTAAGAAGACTGAAGGCTACGAAATCCTTCCACATGAGCTCGTACATCATATATGCCTTGATCAGGAGTTTTGAGTATGCAGGACTACCTCACAGAGGAGTGATTGGAAGAGGGCCCGGAGAAGTCAGAGTGTGTGATTCTTATGTCCATTTGCATCATCCACCTGGAAGTGACTACAAGCTAGTCAATGATACCTTCACGATGAACATCACCAGGACATTGCAAGGCGGGATTCACAACTGGTTATCTCAAGATGCACAGGAGCTTGTGAAGAGGTATGGTGCTTGGTTCATCCAATTCCAAAAATTTACATATATTAGAGTTCATGGGTGTCCTTCACCTCCATATATGTTGCCAAGATATCCGACAGACAGGATAGTGTTACTTGAGGTAACTTGACAGTTGGCGGCTTATGCAAAGGCATTCAGACACAGGCATGGAAATGGAATTCCTGTGCCTATCATACTAGGGAATTCAGTTGAGGTATGTCCTAATGCTCTAGCCATGGATGATGCAGAGAAAGAGTTGGCCTTATATTCATTTTCATTCTTTGCCTTGAGAGAGAATTTTGATTCTTATGGATATATAGAAGAAACAGTTGGTAGAAAGTACAAGCACGAATTTCAGATAGAGGACTTTTTGATGAATCTCTCAGATGATTTAGAAGTGAAAAGAAAGATGCATTCTAGGTTACCTTTGGATTTCATCAGGAAATGCAAAGTTTACAGAGTGGTTGATCAAGCTCAGGACAGTGGCAGACATCTCCAATCATCTTATGACCGAGAAGATAAAGCAGTGAAGATAGATTGGAATGAACCTGAGGTTTTTGACTTAAAAGCTTTAATGGCTCCAGTTTTGTCTTGTACTAGCAGATGGGTTGATGTGCAACATCAAAAGTTGAGAGAACAGAACATACCTATGACTTTTACTTTGGAAGAAAGACCAGGGGAAGGAGGAGCAAGTGTAAGTGACGACAATCCTCATCCTAGAAGCACAAGTGAAGGTAATCTTCGAAGTGCAAGTGAAGGCAATCCCCATCCTAGAGGTGCGAAGAGGAAAGAGAGACCTGAGAAAAGAGAACCCTCCAAGAAGAAACAAGAGGCCAATCGAGATCGCTCATCTGGTACATCTTCTCGACATGAAAAAAGGACAAGTCAGAATGTAGGACAAGAGAAGAGGGTACCTGAAGTTGAGGAATCGATGGAATCAATGGTACAAAATGATACACACGAAGAAGGGCAGGCGTCTCAACGTTCATCAAGTCAATCTCCTCAAGTTAATGAGCTACATGAAGACAAGAATAATGATGAAGTGACATCTCCTCTCCGAGAAGAAGAACCGTTGCCTAAAGAGATACAAGTTAGAGAGACAAGATCCGCCATTCCAGATTGGTTGAAAGAGAGGCTAACAAGGGTGATTGTGATCGAAGATGAAGATAATGTAATTGACTTAGAGAGCCTTGTAGGAAATTCTCAGGGAGTAACAGAAAGGAAGAAGGCCACCAAGATGTCCAAGATGATCAGAGATGAGACAGGGTCCAGGAAGTTACAGATAGCTACACCGGCAGTGGACAAGTATGAAGGTGAAATCCTTGCAGAAGAGTATGATGTACAAACATTTGAACTTGGTCCACTCACCGCCGAGCAGACACTGGATGAGGCAACTGATTCATTTGAGGCACTTAAAGACAAGCTTAAAGAAGAAATGGAAAAGAATAGAAAGCTTGAGAGAGAGGTTGGTGCTTGGAGAGGCTACTTTAGCCATCTCAATAAGCCTTTGGGACATCAGGATCCAGCAGTGTCTCCTGTGCAAGCACTTCCCCTTGAATCAGTTGGTGAGGCAGAAAGAGTTAAGAGCTTGGTTCAGCTTATGAGCTCTTGGATTGACAAATCTCATACTGTTGCCATTGAGTTCGCAACAAGAATGATGCAGACCACCCATCGAGCTATCCAGGTCCTTGAGATCATTCACAACCTAATGATAACAGTAGTCGCCTTTGCCCACACTAGAGATGTTATCATTCCTGTTCTGCAAGTAATCAGGCAAACACCAAGGAAGATCCTAGCACAAGAAAAGATAATGGATGGAGGAGCTCATAATTTACTCCAGTGGTCAACTTTACTCCAGATGAAGGAAGTTCTTTTCGAAGACATTAGCACCAAATGCAATCAAGTTGAGGAGGTCATCCATCCAATTCAGGACAAGGTGTTTGAGGTGTTATGTTCTATTCTTGGCAGAAGGATTGAAGATGAGACAGATGTGAATCTTCAAGAGTTGGAGGAGAAGGTCAAGGTCATCTTTTGCAAAGATGAGAATGTTATCACAGATGAGCAAAGGGATCAAATGTTCGCTACTATGCTCCTGATTGAGAAAATCAAAGAACTCGAACCTGGATGGGATGTAGCTCTTCTCAAGGCCTTCGATCAGGTCATCCACTTGGAAGAACGAATGAGGAATCTTCCAGAGATTCCTATTGCTGAGATTGAAGGAATTGTGTCCAGATTCATTGCATATGTTAAGAAGGAGCAGTGGAAAGGGAACAAGGTTCTAGAAGAGAAGTTGTTATAGATGATGTGGCACCTTAATTATCATTGGTCTATGTTTACTAGATTTTTGTGCCAATTAAATATTTGGCTATGCATTTAATATTGTTCAATAAAAGGGGAACTTTTTGTAATAAACCCTAATTAGGGTTTAGGTGTCAGAATCTCAGCCGTTGATCTTCTTTTGATCCGGGCCGTTCATTGTAATTGAGAATGCTATATATACCCTCATTCATTTTCATTTTGTCATTAGAAAATGAGAGATTAGATAGAGTAAGTTAGAAATTAGAAGATTAAAGCATTGAAGAGAGAATTTTAAGCAATTGTTGTCTATTTTTGGCTTTGAGATCAATAAAATATTGAAGTTATGGTGTTTTATTGCAATTCTTGTGGCTACTTTCATGGTTGCTTACTTTCTTGAATCATTCTTGGTCGAAGTAGTATTTAAATTTGAAGGACTAAGTGTTGGGCTTGATCTTTGGTGAGATTCACGTTCCAAACTACTAGCTTCTTACTGATTGTAAGAACGCCTTGTGTGGTCAACTCGAGATATTTGGATTACTTAAACCTTCAATCATCATTGAACTATTGATATGTACCTTCATGGTAGTGTCTATGATCCTTGATGAATTGGAAAATCATTAAGTCACCTTAGAAGATCGCATCAATTTCAGTTGAGTTGTTGTGTTTTGGCAATATTGAAATTGGTAGAATCTTGCCAAATCTAGCCTACATTGAGTCATTCTTAGGATTAGATTAGAATTCATCCCTGACAAACCCTACCTTCTGATCTTTTTGAGAACTTGTTAGTTTTAGGAAATCTTATTCCTGCAGCTTGGAAAACGTAAGGCCCCTTGATGAAACAGCATTCACAACGACCACTGGTGCTTATCCACACGTAGAGACCCTACATCAAAGAACCTTGGAGTCATCCTGATTGATCCTTTTTTGTGACATCTTCAGCAATCAGAGGCTTTATTCAAGAGAGGATAAGGTACCCTTGGGTATTTTATTCTGTGTTTGATTGTGTACAAAATACACGTCAACAGTACCCCATACATTTTGACCTAATGACCAATATCTAAGTTTGGTTTTATCAATCGTTCTTCCATACTTACATAGAAGCACGTATGCTTTCTAAGCCCTCTGTATTTTGCAAATCATCATTGCTGCTTTAGTGCTTAATGTAGAGTGGACTTATAATAATCCTGCCTATTTCTTCATTCTTAAGTATTGGCCTTTTATATATATGTATATATGAAGCATGATATCTGCTCCATTGTTTAACTTAATTTTTTGATATTACCAATTTATTCATGATGACATATTGGCCTCTTATTTATAAGAATGTATTTTGATGATGATGTGTGCATATTTATTATAATTCATTTGTATTTATTGAAATCTATGTGCGTTTATTGCAATCTATCTGTATTTTGCTGATATGTGCAAGACAAGCAACATCAAATGCCATCTTTGGGCTGGGTTTAGGATGTAAACCTGTTGTTTTTCCCATTTTAGCCATCATAATAAGCATATTTGTAAGTTTTATTTTGGCTATCATGTATTGTATTAGAATAGCTGCACTGGGAATGCTCGATACTATTTCATCTGGGTTAGCTATTGATTCATATGGATCCTTCAGTGATAATGCTGGAGGAATCATTGAGATGACTGGCTTGAGTCACACAATTTGTTAAGGGATTGATGCTCTTGACAAAGCTAGCGATACCGCTGCTACCATTGGCAAGGTGAAATATGTCTTTTTTTTAAAACTTTGCTCGATTGAATTCATAGTTTTCTGATGTTATAATCCTATATGATGTGAAATTTGATTCTCTTTTCAGGGCTTTGCAACTGGATCAGCTGCTTTGGTTTCACCTGCATTGTTTGGAGCTTTTGTTACTCGCGCAACAAATTAATAAATTGCTTCCCACAGTAAAATATGAGATGATTGCCTTTGTTGTTGATATTGTCTACTAATAATCTCCCACTGGCTTCACCTATCGGCACATCGACTTCACTCTTTAAGAGTGCAGGTGCTATTCTTAGTTCTAAAATACTCCGTATCTTTGACGAGGACTCCCACTAGTGGAAGGTTTCCATTCTTCTTTTTGAAAAAAGGTGGGGTTTATCACAGGTATTTCCATCACAACTTTATAATGGCTTGAAGAGGAGGGTTTAGAGTCTCTAACATGGCATTCTATTGGAGGAGGATATGCACTACTTTATGCAGGAGCAGGAATAACTATTTTTCAAAGTTGCTCGTGTGCACCCCATCAATTCCTCACAGATTTATTCACGGTCATGTATATCCAATTCATTTTTCAACACCAAGCTTGACAAGTTCAAAGGATTTCAGCACCAAAACCCAAGCAAATAATGTGGAAGGCCCCGTTGCAAAGGATTACAGGTGCCAAATTATTATTATATATATTTGACAATTTCTGGTTTTCAAGTATTGTGGCTGTATTGGTTTTGTTTGATTTCATTGTGTGATCCTTTTTTGTTTTTGTAAAGAGGTTTTGGTGGCTGTACCGTGCCTGAGCTGCACACATGGTTTGGTAATGTTGAATTGATGGTTTACAGCATAATTGAAAAATGCCAAGAATGTAGAAGCAGAAAATTTTCACAATGGGCAGATTATCATTCCTTCATACCACTAGGGCTCAGGGTTTTATATCATAATCCATGTAGATCAGGAGGAGACAATTTTAATTTCATTTTTATGCTTATAAAACTTTGAATGGAAGGCATTGTGCTTGAATCAAACCTGATTTGCAGTGGGCTTAGATGTATGCTGTAGATCAATGTAACGTAACTACATATCTAGTCAGGAGTTTTGGTGAAATATTCTTGGTTGAAATTTTCAAGGGATTGGTTTGGTTTTGATAATTTATGGCAAACAAAATACAAATGTAATATACTGAAATTCTCAATACGTTTAGGAACAAATTCACAGAATGAAATTTTTGATATTATTGCAGCTATCACTATTTTCCATTCAGCTTCTTCTTAACATTAAGCTGATCAAACCACAAGAAGTTCACTAAATAAAAATGCTACCTCTATCTGATGCTGATCCACAAATTGCCATAACTGTGTTTGGCGCCCAAACCCTCATTCATAGCACTTTATTTATTATGGGTGGAAGCTGCAATCTCTGAATACAAAATCATTCTGGAAATACATTGCTACAGGATTGCAGAATTTGTTGTCCACTGATTCCAAACCCCCACGAATGCTGGCTGTAGTCTAAGCTTGAAGTCCCAAAATGCGTGGTTGGAGATCTATCACAGCAATAGGAATATGGCAGTGCTTTGATGCTGGCCAATTGATGATGTTGCCACAATTAGACCTGGGGTTGCGTCCAGGTTGCAGCTGACGGGGTTTTCGTCCTGTGCGTGTTCTGGATTGCAGAGCTCATAAACCGATAAAAGAAGACAATCATAATAATGCTTCTTCGAGCATCGACCCCCTATAAATAATAGCTTCAGCATCAACCAATAAGCATCGATCCATCTAGAAACCTCCTTATAAGAGACTTAGGCGCAAATTCCAATGATGTATGAATTATTAAATTGGCCCCCATAATGATTCGTCTAGGAGAAATAATGTTGTAACTTAAAAATGGCCCCTTCTTAAAACATAATGAATAATTAAAATATGTTTGCTTAAGACTTTGGCTTTTTGGACTCCATCTTTAATTATTCATTATTCCCTTTATTTCTTTAATTTCTCCTAACCCCCGGAAATGTAAAGGCTAGGAAAAATCATTTCCAAGTCTGATCATTTGAGAGGGGACATTACAGTCCTCCCTTCCTAGAATTGTTGGTCCTCCAGCAATTGCAAATTGGGATGCTATAGGATTTTCTCCCCTTCTCAAGTGGCATCTTCAATTGTTAAATCCTTCCATTTTATCAGATTTTCTCGGACCATTTTGTTTCTCAGCTTCCTTTCTCTCCAATCAGCAATGCCTTGAGGAACTAATATCAATTTCTCTTCCTCATCTAATGGTGGTAGCTTAGGAGATGCAACCGTGTGCTGGCCCAACGTCTTCTTGAGGCATGAAATGTGAAACACTTCATGTATTTTGATGCCTTTCGGCAACTCCAGTTCATAAGCGACCTCTCCAACTCTCCTCAGTATCCTGTTAGGCCCATAGAAATGTGGTTTTAATTTTTCTGCGCCACTTGTCTTCAATGTGGAATGCTTGTATGGCTGCAGACGCTAGAAAACTATGTCTCCAACTTCGAAATACCTCTCAACCCGATGCTTGTCTGCATACTTTTTTTGCTGGTTCTGTAGATTGTCTTTCAGTGCCCTGAGAATTTCTTGGTAGCTCTGCACTGACTCCTTAGCCCGTGGAACTTTGCTATCATCAAACGCTAAGTCCATGAATGTCAAGGCATCGTATCCGTAGAGTGCTTTGAAAGGAGACATGCCAATGGACATGTGGTAGGTGGTATTGTAGCAATACTCACCTAGATAAAGCCATCTCACCCAAGCATGTTGCTGCCCTGAAACATAGTTTCGCAAGTAGCCTTCGATCCACTTATAATATAAGGGACATTTAATGAGATAAAGTCAAATGTTAATGCATAAGTTATATCTTAATGTTATGTTTGCCCTTTATAACGCAAGGGTCCATTTATCATTAAAAGGGGGCCATTTAATATTAATTGTTTGAATGCCAAGGCCAGGAAGATTAATAAAACATTAATGTGCAAGCTCATGTAATAATAAATGCCAATTAAAAGCTTTTTGGAGAAGTTTGACTTCATGAAGAAATATATATAGCTGCCAAGAAGAAATCGATGGGGATTATTGAGCATCGTTAATTCTTCATTCAAGAACTGTGGAAGAAGACAAGGGTTTTCTGCCATATCCAGCATTGGAGAACGTAACCTCTTTAGTGTTCAGCAATTTTGAGGCTGTGAGATACCAGCTGAATCATTGCTTGATTGTGGACTTCATCCAGAGGTTCAATCTGTGCATTAAAGAGGAGTTTAATATAGTGTTTGAGCAGATCATTGTAGGGCTTTAATTTTGCAGACCTGAGGATAATATTAGAGCTTCTTGTTCCTAGCGACCTAAGGATTATATCAAGCATTATTTGGAGGCATCGAAGTGCAGATATTATTTATTTCAAAGGCTGCATGCTTGAATCAGGGGTGGCCAGCTTGAGGGGTGCAAATTTGAGCAAGGAGGCACAATAAATTCCAAGTAAATTCTGGGAGCATTATTGATGCTTAAGGATGCTAGGCACTACTCATTTGGTGGCAAATTCATCGAGCATAAGTAGGAACGAACCATTTTGTCCAGGCAGCCATCATTTCCAGGTTTTACATCAGTCACGATATCTCAGTCTTTAGGCATGTAATCAGCATATTTAGACTTGCAAATTTAGTCATCTAGGCATTTTGAATTCAGTTAATTATAGTTGCATTGGATTATACCAAGTTGCTGCCGTTGATGATCATTGTACTCAGATTTTGGCATTGTAATAGTTTCACATTGTAAAGCCAAGAGTCTTGGTAAATTATGCTGGCATTGTACTCAAGTTGTCTATCAATAAAGGTGATATAAGTTGTATGCCTACGATCTGATGTTATGTTCATATTTGTCATGCTTGATTTGCATATTAGTTTGCATGCCAAATGTTTGACAAATTGTCACTTAGCCGTAGATGCATATTTCACATATAGGAATCATATATATGCATTTTAGAAGTCAGAGAAATCATGCATGCATTTAGATTATTGCTTTGACATTGTAGTTGTATTTTCAAGCAATTAGAGTGCATTGACAATTTGACATTATTACTCAAGCATACAATCAGATTGAAATCACAGACCAGCAAGCATTGAGTTTGCATAAAAAGTGTGTGACAATATTCCTTGGAGGCAAGACTACATCAGATTAGACAAGGGATACTACAGCCTGTAGGTAACGTGTGTTCTGACTTGTTTTGCTGGCAAGTCAGGCACTCTCTAACGTGCTGAAGTATGCCATCCTTCAATCCCTTCTAGGTGAATCTCTCATGGATCTGGCGATAAGTTTAGAAGAAACCTGGATGTCCTACCATAGGTGCATCATGTAGCACCCTCAAAATCTTGGCCTTCAACCTGGAACTTGGTACAAGATAAATATTGTCCTTGTAATATATAATATCATCAATCACTGAATACTTTTCATCAATCAAATTAAAAGCAAATGAATTTTTTATATATTTTGACAACAGTTGAGATTTCCAGTCAGCTGAAATCTCCATGAGAGAGCAAAGTGCAAGTCTTTGGGATAAGGCATCGACAACAACATTTTTCTTGCCCTTCACATACTCTACATCGAAGTTGAAAGCTTGAATCTTGCTTATCCACTTCTGTTGTTGCTCGTTCAAATCCTTCTGCTCTAAAAAGTACTTTAGATTGTTGCGGTCTGTCCCGACCACAAATTTGGTTTCCACTAGGTATTGCCTGAACTTAGCTAGCGCGTGCATAATCACTAGCATCTCCTTATCGTATGTAGAATATAGTCTCTCAGAGTCTCTCAATTTTCTGCTCTCATATGCAATCGATGTTGATTTTGCATCAACACTGCACCTACCCCCTGATTCGATCCATCACATTCCAGGACAAATGGCTGTGTGAAGTAATGCTAACATTGGACACAAGCTCATGGCTTCCTTGAGCTTGTCAAAAGTCATCTGTGCCTCCTTAGACCATAGAAATGTACCCTTCTTAGTCGAATCTGTCAATGGTGACGCTAGCTGTCAAAAACCTCTCACAAACCATCTGTAGTAAGAGCACAAATCCTAGAAGCTTCGCAATTCTGTTATATTCTTGGGTGGCAGCCAGTCTATGATTGCCTGAATTTTCTCTTGATGCACTTTCACACCATCTGCACCAATAACATGTTTGAGATATAGTATCTCTGTCATCTTGAACGCACACTTGGAAGCTTTCGCATAGAGCGACTGAGCCTCAATGATACTCAAGACCACATGTAGATGATGCAGATGATCACTCCAGGTCCTGCTGTAGATCAAAATAATAAAATATCATCAAAGAAAAGCAGAACATATTTTACTGCTGTACTTATCTAGCACTGTTTGGATATCCACATGGTATTCTGGTTTACTGCTAGAAGTAGTCTTAGTAGACACAAAACATTGGGCTGCCCAATCCACATCACCATGTTTGAATAGAGCCTCCATCCTTCTTGCTGACACAACTCATGGACCACCATCAGACATTGCCTTAAGCACCATCTTCTTACCATCCACCATAAACTCCAGTTGCGTCTGCTTAAAGTCCTGAACATATCATTCAAGTGACTCCAGCCATTCCAGTCCCAAGATAGCATCTACTGAGCCCCAGCACATAAAAATCATTTGTCAATGTGTAATCTCCAATCTGTATAATCAACTGAGGAACTACTTTGGTGCAAGTCAACGGAAAACCATTTGCCACTATGACATTGAATCCTGGAAACTCCTCGGCCAAAAGTCCATGCTTCATTACTAATCCCTCATCTGTAAAGTTGTGTGTGGCTCCACTGTCCACTAAGCACACCATTCGTTGTCCCCTCAGAACACCCCTCAACCGAAAAGGTCAGCTGCGAGGAACTCCTGATAGAGTGGCAATGCATGGAGTTTCTTTGGTTGAAGTGTCTCCCAACTCTATCTGTGGTTGCTGATCCTCTTGTTCACTATCACCTCTCACACAAGCCTCTTGCTCTTCTGGTTCTTCGTCATCAGACATAACGCCAATCAGGTGAACTTTGCCTTTCCCAAGGCAGTGGTGTCTAGGTTCCCATGGTTTGTAGTTAAAACATAATTTTTTTCTTCTAAGTTCATTCCTGGACTCTTGATCAGCCTTTGATGGAATATTTTTCTGCTGATTAAAACTTTTTTAATTAGTTTTCCATGGGCTGAAACATTTTTTCTGAGGCTGAAAAGGTGGTGTAGTTTCCAAGTCCAATGCTAGCCCTATGGCGTCATGAAGTGTACCAGGCTTATGAGCCTTCACCAGTCCCCTCAGTCTATCACTCAGACCTTCAACAAACAGCATAGTAACTCTCCCATCAGACATGTTAGGGACCATAACTGAAATTTTCTGAAACTTATTGATGTAAATCTCAACATGACCAACCTGCTTTAGCCAAGCCAACTCCCTGTATTAAACCTCAACATTCTTCTTGTCAAATCGTGCAACCAGCTTCTTGACAAACTCCTCATATGAATGAATCAAACCATGATCCTATGATACAAGCCCGTGGTGCCACCAATCGCATGCCGCACCTTTCAAATGCATCGTAGTGAATTGTATGGCCTTGTTGTCCTCCATAGGCTTCAGTGACAAGAGTTTGTCAAGTTTGTGAACCCAAGACCTGGCACTAACCTTTCCACTTCCATCAAATGTGGGCAAAGAGATCTTATTGAAAGCATCCTTGAATTCTTGAGGCTGTATGCCTTGCCTGGTTGGGCCTCTAGGTCTCCTTTCCTGTCTCTCCATGTGGAATCTGGCTTTATCCCTTTGCTAGTTCATGAATTGATTTAGGTTCATTAATTGCCTTACATCATTTGGAATCATTCTGTACTCGTCATATGCTACCATGACATCATCCGTGATTTGAGTCTCTTCTTCCTCTACCTCTGGAACCACTTCCTCTTCAGCTGGCCTTGGCACAAACACAAGTCTTAGAGGCCAATCAGATCTGGTGTTCGTTGTCCTAACAGCATTGGAAGCTGTCCTTTCTTGATGATAATTCCTGTCATCACTTCTAGTGCCATCTTGACCTTGTGCTTGCGGTTGTTGGATTCTTAAATTTCCGATTGCCGCTACAAGCTGCTGCTGAGACTGCATAAATGTTTGCATCATTTGTTGTTGCTGCTGTGCCATTTGTGCCATAATATCCTGAAGGCTCAGTTGACTGTTTCCACCATCATTTCTCCGTTAAGCCATGTTGCCAGAATCATACAAGGGGTTTTCTTCTTCTTCCAGCTGCTGTTCGGACCTACTCCTGGTGTCTGTGATCCAGACCCTCTCGAGTGCATAGAAACATTTCAAACTGACATGCAACTGATTAGAAGTGACATGCAACCATAAATTCTGATATGCAGCCACTTTGATCACCCTCTAACCGACATGCATAGGAAATACCACACAGGCTGGGAGGAAAGGTGGCTTTGATACCATTGAAATATTCTTGCTTGAAATTTTCAAGGGATTGATTTGGTTTTGATAATTTGTGGCAAACAAAATACAAATGTAATATACTGAAATTCTAAATACGTTTAAGAACAAACTCACAGAATGAAATTTTTGATATTATTGCAGCTATCACTATTTTCCATTCAGCTTCTGCTTAACATTATTCTGATCAAACCACAACAAGTTCACTAAATAAGAATGCTACCTCTATCTGATGCTGATCAACAAATTGCCATAACTGTGTTTGGTGCCCAAACCCTCATTCATAGCACGTTATTTATTATGGGTGGAAGCTGCGATTGCTGAATACAAAATCAGACTGGAAATATGTTGCTACAGGATTGCAGAATTTGTTGTCCACTGATTCCAAGCCCCCATGAATGTTGGCTGTAGTCTGAGCTTGAAGTCCCAAAATGCGTGGTTGGAGATCTTCTATCACAGTGATAGGAATATGGCAGTGCTTTGATGCTGGCCAATTGATGATGTTGCCACAATCAGACCTGGGGTTGCGTCCAGGCTGCAGATGACAGGGTTTTCGTCCTGTGTGTGTTCTGGATTGCAGAGCTCATAAATCTATAAAAGAAGACAATCATAATAATGCTTCTTCGAGCATCGATCCATCTAGAAACATCCTTATAAGAGAGTTAGGCACAAATTCCAATGATGTATGAATAATTAAATTGGCGCCTAGGAGAAATAACGTTGTGACTTAAAAATGGCCCCTTCTTAAAACATAATGAATAATTAAAATATATGTGCTTAAGACTTTGGCTTTTTGGGCTCCATCTTTAATTATTCATTTATTCCCTTTATTTCTGTAATTTCTCCTAATCCCTGGGAATGTAAAGGCTAGGAAAAATCATTTCCAAGTCTCATCATTCAAGAGGGGACATTACATTTGGACACTTAATCTATGGTGCAGAAGACATAACCTGTGAATGGCTGTCAGCTTAGTGGCAGCCCTGGAGCAGAGGGAATGCATATGGGATGTCATGGATCCAGGTTCTAGGTGGTCCATGGCCTTCAAAATGAAGGTAGGACTGGGAGGTTTTAGTGAATGGTGGTCTGCAGTTGAATTTAGAGTTATCATTCGAATTTGTTTTCTGGTTAAGTTTGATTTGTGTTGCAGTTTTAGTCAGGGCTTCTGTATTATTAAACAAATACAGATCAGGTCTGGAAGTCTGGCCTGAGTACAAAATTGAAATCTAAATTGCCATTGTAGGCAAAGAAAATGGTCAACTGTTAGAGAAAGAAAGCTTTTGAAAAGCTTCTAGATAAGAATTCGACTATAACTAATTTCGCAAGGATGGAGCTCATTGTCTTAAGTAGACATGCTTTATCAGGCTATGAGTAAACTGAAAAATGGTCCTTCCAAAAAATTTAGCTTAGATGAACAATAGTTTACGTTTTAAATTCTTAGGCACACACACATTTAGAACATATTTTTTTCACATGCACACATATTAATTAGCACAGTATATGCTTGTAATGGATAGTTTCAGTATTTGGTAAAGAAGTAGGCATGCAGGGCACTATGTGGGATGTTCTCACCAGATTATCGTCTTGGATGTTTTGCTACAGTGCTTTGTCCTCTAAACTAAACATGCCATCAAACATTAGCGGGAGGCGGGTGGGGTGTGTGTCTGATATAACATCAGAGGATTTTTTGCATAGGTAGGGGATGGTTGACACCTGCTGGTGCATGACTGCATAATAATAATTCCATTAACTAAGTCAGTTATCCATTACACAACTTATTATTAGCCTGCAATTATATTAACTGGTCACTAAATGGGTTTGTTAGATATTCATTAGGGCAGTGTAGGCTAGATGATAATCATGTGGATTATCCGTAGGGGTTGTCTGCACTTTAAAGTGCTGATTTATTTTATTCTCTCAATTCATATGCTCATGTATACCTCTTGCATGACATGCATTGTTTTATCTGTCAATCCAGAATGACTACTTTTATATTTACCATGATAATAACTTATAGTTAGCAATTGTTAGGATTTAGTAGACTTCACCATGCCTATATAAATGGAAGTTGTTGATCTTGTGATCATGACTGTCATGCCCCCGCAAAAATGCCAGAGATCGCAGCATATTAAAATCATTGGTGAGGCAATTAAAATGATAAAAATAACACTAGCAATATTCATAAGGTAGCACTAGCAAAATAGTTTAATAAAATTAAATTATGTCTTACAAGGGCAGCGATGGTCTGAAAAGTGGCGACTCTTTCACCAATAGGGTATAAAGGAAAAATCATTTCATTAAGATAAAGACATCAATGGGAAGAAATTATTATGTGACTTTGCAAGTAAATATCACAGCCAAAGAGGATGCAAACCCTCCAAGGAAAAATTAAGAGATTTAAGGACGGAAACCCTTAATTTGTACTGCCAAGTTATTGGACGAAACCCATAACTTGTCTAGATATCAAGGACAAACATTTAAGGAAAAATAGCTGTAAATTGGAAGAGGAAACATAGCAGAAAATCAAGAGAAGATTATTTTCAGAATAATATCAAAGTGACAAATCTGAATGCAATAATAAAATTCATGATTTTGATTAAGTTATTTTTATAAATGTAAATTAATTATCATTTAGAATTAAAAATATTATTTTAAGGCCAAAGTAGGAAATGTTATAGAAAGGGACATTACAAATGGTATCAAAGCACAACAATCTTGCCAGCTCGTGGGTCTAAATCTAGTTAATGCAGTGGAGCCAAAGCGCTCAAAGGGCTTTGGAGAGAGAAAAATAATAGAGGCAGCACTACAAGAGGAAAACAAGAAAATTAGTCTAGTTTAAAACCAAGATTTGCAAGCACACATCACTATGAAGCAATTCTGGAATCTTACTTGCTCTAGTACTATTAGAAGAATAATTAACCGTGTTCTATTTTCCAAACTCGTAATGTTCACAGCACTAAAATACATGGAATAATTTGAAAAACCAATCATCATATCTTTTTTAATCAAGGTTTTCAAACCTTTTTCATCAATGTGACCTGATCTATGATGCCACAACATACATGATTCAATAGGTCCAATAACATTTGCTGGATTATGCATTAGATGCTTGTAGCTTAAAGAGACCTCCATGTTGAATCCCCATAACCAACACCGAGTTCCCTCTTGCTAACCTGCAAGCACTCTTATCAAAACTGATATGCATACCAGAATCATTTGTCTTAGAAATGTAAATTAAATTCTTTGCAACACTAAAAATGTGCAAACCACTTGAGACTTTGTAATATCCCCACTTTGAAATATAATTTAATAATAAATAATAATTAATAAAATTAAAATACAAAAGAATTAAATTAAAATATAAAAGAATATAATTAAATATGATTAAAATTTGATTAAAGTTAATGAATGGTCAAAAGGCATGAAATGATAAGTTGTGACTCCCCCAAATATGAGGTATAAATGGGAGAGGAGAACTCATTTGAAGGGGGATAATTTGGGGAATCAGAAGTGCAGATCTAATTGTAAAAGGTTGTGTCCCTTTCAAAGGGCAGAAATAATGAAGAGTTGCACTCTTTCAAAGGATGCTAATGGTGAAAGGGTGTGTCTCTTGCCAAAGGGCATACATGATGAAGAGATGTGACCTCTCCCTCACATTGAGAGATATAAAGGAAAGGAATCAAAGCGTCCAGTGACATCACCATCGATCAGATGTAATGTCCCCTTTTGGGAGGACACTAAATTTTGCCCAATAAACTTGTAGAATTATTGCAGGTTGTCTATTTTCAGTCTGTTGTGCTAATTTGGACAGATTTAGTTTGATGTTGTTTCCCTCTTTAAATGGACAGGTCTGCTGTTAATATCAATCTGATCTGCTGCCTATATTCAGATATATATGTGTGTGTGTGTATGAGAATCCTTTCTATTCCATCAAGTCTGATTCTCTGGTTATTGATTTAATATTTCCTCTTCTTTTCCTTCAATGCCCGCTTTATTACTGTTCGCAGATTTGTATTCGTGTTCTGATCTCTTTGATAAGTGTTCATATCATTCTTCCAGATTTTCTTATAATTCTGACTTAGGTCTGCTCCTAAATCTGCTTCTAATGCTTCATATATTTTTTTTCTATTCCATGGATCGCTACTTCTCAAATGAAAACTTCTCCACTTTATATCCTCCAATGTGAGGGTGAGTCACACCTCTTCATCATGTATGCCCTTTGGCAAGAGACACACCTGTCCTTTGAAAGGGACACAACCTTTCACAATCAGTTCTGCACTTCTTATTTAAACCAGATCTGCACCTCTGATTCCCAAATTCTACCCCTTCTCAAATGAGGTTCTCTTCTCCCTTTTATAAATTAGGTTTGAGGGAGTCGCAACTTTTCCTTCCATGTGTTTTGACCATTCATTAACTTAATTAAATTTTAATTATATTTAACCATAATATTTTATATTTTAATTTAAATTTTATTTTTTATTTTTTTGTATTTTAATATTATTATCAATATTTATTATTAAATTATATTTCAAAGCGGGGACATTACATCAGATCAGATCAGAACTGTTATTAAGTTACAAGTAGTAACATCCTTATTCTTGGTGGTATGCATGGGGATGTGCTTAATATGTATGCTTATTATATGAAACTTGATAATGTTCTTATGCAAAATTTAATAGTGATATTAATATAGACTGCAATATGTATGACAATTATATGAAGCTTGATAATGTTCTTATGCAAAATTTAATAGTAATATTAATATAGACTGCAATATGTATGACAGTCATACTTAATTTCATATACATTTGTAGTACAACAAGATATTGACATATTTACAGTCCCAAGCTCTTAACCAGTTGTAATTCCTTTTTCCGGAGGAGTGGTGTGATGCTGTTAGGGAGAGGCGGAGTAAAACCATCTCATGATAGATGAATCCCAAGGGTGAAAGAACTCATGATCTTGAAATCTGGGCTATGAGCCCCAAGGTTGAACGGACTGAGGTTTCGGTAATCTGGGTTGCATTAGGGAGATGGTATCATCGCACCTTAGACAAGCAAGTCTCCCATCCAGGATTAGAAGTTAGAAGGGGATTAAGATTAGGCTTGAATAATGACAATGCCTAACTGTACTATGAGCAACCCTTGTCATTAATTCGTAATTACTGTAACATGGTAGGTAGTAATGTATGTTTCCCTTTGGGAATTGACAGCCTATAAATAGGGGACATTACAGACTTACTCTCCCATCACTTAAGATCAGATTTACCTTTCCCTGGCCAACTATTTTGAGGGAGTTGTTATCACCAAGGGAAGCGTATCCTCCATCACACTTTTTGTACTCAGAATACCACCCTTTATGAGGAGTCATAAGAAATGAGGCACCTGAGTCAATTAGCAAAGAATCATCACCAACGATGTTAGCAAAGATAAATGCATCACTACAAAATTCATCATAGTTTGAGGATTTATTAGAAAAATAATTGAATTTTTCTTCTTTCTAGTTTTACTTTCCTTTTAAATGTGGCCTTTCTTACCATATTTCCAACACTTCAGTTTAAATTTTATAGGGGTTTTGGACTTGTCCTTTGACTTGGACATTCTTTATCTCCTGATTTCTTCTTAGCCTCTATTTTTTGATCAATCTTTCACAAATGTGGTATCTTATAGCAATCGTCCATGAATTTTTTCTTTTTCTCTTCACAAAGTTAAGCTCCTACAATATCTTTAAGTTTAGGTTCATAGGTCATTCCACTAATTGCTATAAATAGACTATCCTATAAATCAGACAAAGAACAAAGTAAATTGATACACATACCCTCTTTTAATTTTACAGTAATTGAAACTAATTTACTAACCAAAATATTAATGCGTTAAGATGATTAGCTGCAAAGTCTCCTTCATTTTCAACATATACAACTTTTTTTTCAGAAATGGTTTATTTTCAAGAGTCTTAATTTGATATAATGCATCTATTTTTCTCCATTGCTTATTAGCAATTTTCTCTTCTAATGCATTCATTAAATTGGTATCTAAAAGACATAAAAGAATAGTATTTCTAGCTTTCTTATCCATTCCAGTCCTCATCTAACATTCCATACAGTTTTTTTGATTCTAATACTGCAAGCTGTTGATATCTCTCGACGAAGAGAATTTAAATCCTCAACTTCCACCATTTAAAGTTCTGAAGTTGAACTTTTCAATATTAGATCTTGAGGTGCTGGCCATCGCCTCTATAACATAGATTTCCAAGTTTTATCTAATTAACAAATGGTCCCACCACAACTAGAAACACAACAACAAAACAAGGCATCCCTTGCTTCCAATGAAGCTACAATCTCTGTCTCTGATACCAAATGTTGAGAAAACTGGTTAATGATTGCAATAGAACATTTAGTTTTGTGATCAAATCAGATACAAAATTCGTTGTAATATATGAAAGTAAGGAAATTAAAGAAAATTCAGAAACTAACAACATCCACAATACACAAAGGACACATTGTTTAATCTAGAAAACCCTTATGGGAAAAATGGCAACACAATAAGAGTCAACAAATGTTTTAGTATGTAAAATACGAACACAATAGCTATCTCCTTCAGTCTGCTTTTCTGATCTGTAGATACATAGAGCATTCAATTACACTTCACTTGAGCCCACTTAGCCAGTGTCTTTATCTCTACCTTTCAATTTATATTCAGATGCCATTTCATGTTGTTAAAGGAAGTTCAACTGTTTTGGCAGTCTGATTGCTATTTGAATCTTACTATGTGGGTCCTATCAATGATGCTACCTTTGCCACACATCTCTCTTATGAGGCTTTCCCAATTGACAAAAGATTGTCAAATGAGAGATCCTCTCTGTTGGCCTAGGTTAACAATAGTTGGGACCCACCATCCATAACAAAATTTGATAATAAATGAAAGGACTGTTGTGAGTTGTAGATCTACTCATATCAAATGCTTTACACTCCTTTTGAACATTGACACAATCTTCTAGTGGCCAGAGTCCTGACAACCATTGATTTTGCCATGAGACGATTCACACTCCTTTAAACATTGACAACTTTATATAGGCCAAACATAACAACAATTGTTGATTTTGCCATACCACTTGACAAATCAATAATGCGAGTTCACTCTGCTAATTGACACAAGCAATAAAGTCCAAAATGAGGGACAACCATAGATCTTGACATGTCTTTGAGGGATCAACTACACATGTTTGCTTCCAACCCTTGCCACCTTTGTAACATTCCAAAGTCATGTTCACCATTGGTCTTCTTTATCAGATAGTGTGTGTGCAACAAGATAAAGGAGTGTGGGATGAGACAAATGCATGTGTAATCAAATTGTTATGTCTTGGATTGCTCAATCATGCACACTGCTTCAAGATTGACCGTTCATTTCTGATCATGAGCATTTTTGAAATTGAGCTGCCTAAAACACACGCTGTTGGTGGAAAATCAATAAAGGGGACCATGACTACTTTAAGAGGGGTCATACAATCAATTTGATTTGGACATTGTTTTCTCTATGGTTAGGCAATTTGTTGGTAAACAGTATACTAAATTTCCAACATTTAGTAGCTTCAGGGTTAGTTTTCGTAAGTGGCAACCACACCATTGTTTCTTAAGAAAGGGCAAATAATATGAGCTCATGTAGTGCTGATTTGTAGATCAATGCAAAATGTATTGGTGACTTGCACAACATTGTTATTACCTCGTGGTATGGACAACTATGTTGACCAAATGCTAAAGGCTCTGACATTGTAGCACACATCTTCATCTTGGGTCCCATGTGCTCTAGAAAACAAAAAATTGGGACATTAGGATGTACGTCTAAGGTAATCTTTAAGACGCATCTTTGATATCAGGAGACGTCACATCTGACCATCCTGCTGATCAAGAGTCAGTTTGGAAAACTAAATTGGATGGAACATGAATGGCTCTTAGAAGTGTGCTGTCTTGTAACTGATTTGAAGACTCTTTAATTGATAAGCTAGTGGATTCTGAGTGGGTTGGACTTTGTACAAACATCAGTCTTGTAATTACATTTGCCATACATCACATCAATAAACTAGCTCCATGGGGATACAGTGTTGTTGTTTCTCAGTCCAACATTATACCATATGCAGTTTATTGTTTTCATGATGAATAGATGATCAAACGTTTTCTATGCCTTGTTTCATTTAAGGTATAATGTGCTTCTGCATTTGTTTTGCATTTTCATTTTATTTTTGAATAGAACTTGCAGATAAGCTTACTTGGACCAATTTGCTAGCTGATGTAGGTTGCCCTTGGCACCTTTATCAGCCTAGATGCAGGTCAAGTTTGAGAGAGTGTATGATAGCCTGTACAAAAGCTCTAGTCCAAGATCTCTTAGATGACTCCAGAGCTCTGTATATTGGAGACAATCTATTTGAAGCCATTTCTAAAAGCCAAAATACTGAAATGTGTCATCCACTATCAAGTCTTGCAGCTTAGCACAACAGCAATTAATAGACTGTCTTAGGATATGTGACGAGGTAATAAATTTCTTGATATAATTAGATGATAAATACAAAGTTACAACATAATAGTCAAATTGGAAAGGGACGAAAAATTGAGAGCTATAAATACTTCATATTCCTTCGGCAAATGAGGAGTCATTTGAAGAATTGGATGGTTGATCATCTTCCAAAAGAATTGCATGCATATTGCAATTTGCATTACATGGATTAATTAAAGAGCTCCTCGGAATAAGTTTAATTTATATATTTTTCTTTTATTCATGTGATTGTTCATAGTGTATTCAGCTTTGACATGCCTGGGCAACTTTTTCAAAGTTGGCAGAAGGTTTTCAATAATTTCTCATCATTTCTGATTGTGGTCTCATAAGATGCAACCACACGTCATTGAATTCTATGCTTTTCATCTAATTGTTCATAATTTAAATTCCACATCATAATCTTGTAGAACACAGGGGTACGACTGAGAGGGGTGGGGGGGGAGCAGGTGAATCAGTAGTACACAAAAACTTCAATCTTTCTTAAACAACTTAAATTTTTAACAAGCTTAAATCTGAAAACTAAAAGACATAGAAGAGATGCACAATAATAACAATATGCAAGATTTATGTGGAAACCCAGGATGGGGAAAACCACGGCGAGAATGCTGCTAGGATCTACTGTCCTAATCCAGCCTCACAATCTATACTCCAGTTACAATGTTTAAGGGCACCAACCCTAAGGAGTCATCAAACCCCTGTCTATAAGTGCACCAACACTTTCAATCCAAAACCTTTGAGCACCAACTCAAGTTTTTGTGGCACCAACCACACAGAAAACTACAGAAGTTCAATTTCACAACAATTGCAGATTACAAATAGCAATCTTTAAAGCTTTCAACAATATTGATATCATATGAAAAATTTATCAATCTTCTAACTTCTGAGTTCCTGTATATTTAGAAAGCATCAAATATAAATGGCATTCTGTGATCAACATATCATATACATGTCTGTTTGGTGTTGTTATTAATCAGTACATAGCCTCAGTTATTCCTTTAACTGTGATTCAACTTAGAACAACGATTAAACAAACTGCATTTCATATATATGAACAATGACAATATCTGTGCTTTGATAGAAAAGAAACGTATACTTCTGAAGTCAAATCTATTTACAATTCCTTAAATAAAACAGTTCAATGATATAGCAATCTGAATAATACCCTTTCTTCTGTGAGAAATAAAGATACCTTGGTCACAGCTTTGAATAATACTTGCAGTGCTAATACAAACACAAATTTGACTGGCTATCCACGACCTTGATCACAGCCTTTGAATGATACTCACTGTGTATATATAGACACAAAAACACAGAGCCAATTGATTGTCCACAACCTTGTTTACAGCATAAGTTTTTTCGAACTTTCAACACAGTAACTTTTTTTTTGAATTTTGTGAATACATTGAACATATAAACTCTTTCAATCCAAGTCATTCACCTTATCCTTTTTAACATCGAACTCCAAATCATAAATAGAGAGTGAATGCAGTTTGAAGAAGTTAGAACCAACCATAACAATCAAAACTGCTTCCAACTAATTATAACCAGCAATCATAACTATTTCACACTATCAAAACTGTCATCTCTTTTATGTATCGAATATAGAAGATTAATGCTGTTCAAAATTGGAAGAGAAGAAAATAGTGTTGTTCACACATAACTAATAACTGATAACCACTTCAGGTATAACCGAACAGGAGAAGTCTTAATACAATTTTAATTTGAAGTAAACACATAGTTATAACAAACTTCCAACTCCCTAACTGCTTTCTCCATCGTGTGTTTTTATTCTTCATAACTGATGAATCCAATAAACAAACAAGAACCGCTGTTACCAGAAAACATAAATGTCTACAAGATTCAAATTAGTCTTCATCATTCTTCATGCTAGTCATATTTGATGGCATACAGATATGATGATTATATTTGCATTCTTCCAATCTCCTATAATAAACTTTACTGCATATCATTCAAGAGTCTCCCAGATTTCTCCATAATCTCCAGTTGACAATGTTTGGCCCGATATTTGGCAGAGGTCCATATTACACGACTATCCACTGTGTAAGTAATATGTACTTTCAGAAATACGATATTACATCAGTATGATATTTAGGAAAATCTAAAATCTTGTATGTTCGTTCAAGACCTAAGTCTTAATACATTTGTTCAAACATTATGTGGACTTTCTTTGTGCAAACCATGTATACAGTCTGCAATCTTTTTACATTAATGACAAGCATTCTAACAAATATGAAACTTTCATTGCATGCAGCAAGTTTCTAACTGCGAAAGGTTTTGTAGTCATGCCTTAGATTAGTGTATTTGGGCATGTATTATATGTAGTTATTGATATGAGTTGAAGTTACATGTGGTTGCTTTTTGTATCATGGCATACATCTAAAGTTCTAATTTATCATTGTTAATTTTGGGATCAGAATTAAAATTGCAGAGGTACAGGGCAGTATCTCTGATATTACTGTTCTAATTCAAATTCAGAATTACAACTGAAATATCTGAATATATTGATTGTGCTTACTGTTGGTGTTGGAATAAGCCACACCCAGACAGCGTATGGAAGGTCCTAGGTTTGAGCCCTAGCTGGTCCATGTCTCAACATGGTATCAGAGCCAGGTCCATGCTAGGAGCCCCAAGCACACGAGAGGTGTGGCTTAAGGTGGGGTGTTGGAATAAGCCACACCTGGACTGACGATGGACTGGTCCAAGAGGGACCAGTAGCTCAGTGGTAGAGCACTCCAGCAGTGTATGGAAGGTCCTAGGTTTGAGTCCTAGCTGGTCCATGTCTCAACACTTACAGCAGATTATATATATATATATATGTATATAACTGATTTCACACGTATAACCACAGCATAGCATTCATCGACTATCGCACGTATATGAACAGAATATAACTTCTTACAGATAATGCAAATGTGCACACCAATATCTTCACGGACAATACACATATATATATACAGCAGAATCTTCGACAGGTATTACACGAATATATACAGCATAATCCACAGAGATCAACGTAAGTACACAGCTATATTTTATATGCACTGCATACAGCATATATATATCATAGGTATTGCACATACAGCATAAAACTCCCCCATCATCAACTCTAAGGCCCCTCGATTGAAGGAGTAAAATACCCGTCCAAGAAAGGTGAAAGGTCATGACCCCAATCGGGGTGACACATCATAGCAAGGGGGTGCGACTTATACAATAGCCTGATAGAAAACAATCTTTAATCATCCGTTAAGGAAAAAATAGAAATTATAATTACACGTTGAAAACTAACACACAGTATTAAATAAGGAGATCACAGAAGTTAGTCAGCGATAAATAGAGAATAAATAAAGTATTAATAATGATTAATACAGCAGTCAGGGAAAAGATATCTCCTGCTGCTATAACATCAACAATCATTAGTAGTTTAGCATTGATCTTTGGGGAATTATCATAACTAGAGCACAATACAGAAACAACTTAGTTTACTTCTCACAAAGCAATGTGCATGATGGTGTTGAATTAAGTAGATTTTATCAAGGCATGTTGCAATGCTAGAAGGGAACCATTATATTTTTCCTGCAAGTGATATTGTTAAAAGTAAAACGTAGTCTGCTAAATATGATCTTATTATTTATATAACTAAAATTCTTTATCACACTGGAGGATAGTGTTGTTACTTAAATACATAATCATTTGCGATTGATCTTTTTAGTATCTTGATGAGAAATGTTTAAGAAACTATTTAAAAACAAATATGGAAAATCCTTACTTGTCAAATCACCTACTATAAATATGAACATTTTGTGGTGCACAACATAGTTGATGTCAGAATAAGATTCACGGCAAGTTATCAATGCTTTACAGTCTCCATTGATCCTCATTTTTGCAATATTGATGAATTGAGCATTATTAAAAACAAGTTAAACGTGGAAAAAAAAGTAATACGTTTTTTTCTAACTTAGTTCCCTCATTCCCTCAATGAATCTTCAGTAACTCAAACTCAAGTGATGAACATGGACAGAATCTTGTCACTATTTGAAAATCCAATTCCTGATATATACTTAGACAAATCAACTTATAGAATTGATTATAGAATTATATCTAGTTATACTTTCTGATGACATTATCAGGTGAATATTATTTTTCTGATTTGAATGGTTTCAATGTAATACTATTTTTTGTATCAACAAGCAGTTTTAATGTGTTTGCTTCTGGGAGTTGAAATCGAAAAAATGTGGTTTCATTCTTTTTTGGGATTTGTATTGTATTGCTTTTCTATATAACTTTGATGAATAAATCTTTCTAAAATATATTGACTTACAATAGCTGTTTATAGTACATTCTAGCTATGATTCAATTTTTGAGTTTTTTGTAATAATCATCAATATTTTGCTCCTCACCTTGTGATAAATATCTCTAATTTCATCTACCTTTTAAGCATGCACTTTATTTGAGAATCTGTGTCTTATTTTAAAAATTTAATCTATTTTCTTTTGAAAAGTTTACTTGTGTGTGCCCAATTGTTTTATTTTTAATTATACTACATTTTTTGGGGCAACATCTGTCTTTTTCTTTTTCATTGACAGTAAAATTGATTAATATTTCCTTTATACAGTCCTATCTTGGCAGAGGAGGAGTTCCATAAACTAGCCGATGATACACTACATAGTTTACAGGAGAAACTTGAGGTACAATCATGATTTATGAGCTCTCGAAAACTATGCTCATAGAACTTACAAAATCAAGATTTTTTTTACTGTGTTACTTAATTTATGATTAATGACAGTTGTTTATTATTTGATGATTATGCTATGCTACTTGTAACAGAAAGTGATGCAACATAAGACCATACTTGATTTATCACTGTGGAGTTCATTTGGAACATATCTCCTTTATTAAAGGAGCCTTTGGTACCACAAAAGCTTATATTGAGGAAATCAAAAAACATCGCCTGTTTGTGAGATTTTTGTGTATGTCAGCCTGTGCCTAAGTTATATCATATATCATTTTGTGATGCTTAAAGAAATCTTCAATGATTTAGAAATTTATAAATTTCTCCCTACTTGCTACACACAAGTGGTACAAAATTTACATGCTTTCTTGAGGAGGAAACAATCTTAAACATTACGAGATTCATAGAAAATCTTGGAGTCTTAATCAAATGCCCATACAAGTGACCCCAATCTTGCTTTATTTCAACAATGTGCATTGTGCAGTTCCACTTATTCCAAGAGTGTGCAGTTCTCTACTTGTTTGGAACAAGCGTTGTCATTTCTACATGCTACAATGAAATACCTTTTAATGGAATAAGAAGATATATGCTTACAACGTTCAAGAATATGCTCACAATGCTGCCCATGCTCTTTCTCAATAAGAATATGCCCTCGCAACACCTGAGAATTTGTGATATTGCTGCTCATTTAACTCAACTTTCTAATCCTTCATGCCACTATGGAGGCTACATGTTTGTAATACTCAAAAAAGTTTTCTGGTGTTGTACATGTGTTCAATCAGTAGTTATACATGTGTTCAATCGGTAGTTATACATGTGTTCAATTAGTAGTTATACATTTGATTCAATATTCTACAAACATATCATAGTGCCGTGGCTTTTACCCAACTTGTTAATCCTTCGTGTATCTATGACGACTACATGTTTTCAACACTCAAATGAAGTTGTCAATTCTATGCATGCTCTCAAACAAGTATACATGTGATACAACATCCACAAAAAATCAATAGTGTTGTTCATGTCACTTTTACATTGAGTTATTGAGTTTGTGTGTTTTAGCCGTTGTGCTCGAGACTAGTCCGTGTGGGTTCAGGTCTGTGCTTGGGTATGCATGGCTGCAGCTCGTGTGTGCCCTAGGGGCCTCGGGTTCTCTGTGGTTCTATGTACACGGACCCGTAGAGAACTTGGGACCCTTGGACTGCACTTGGGCGAACCTAGGTGTGAACTTGGGCATTTGTAGCACGCTACTGTGGGTGATTGCAACATATTAAGTAGGGTTTGTGGGCGGCCATGACTAGATACGGTGCTTTTCAAAAATCTTATAAACAATATAATTTTATTTTATTGTTTTCATTTGCACGATATTTGATGATTTAATTTTATAATATACGTATTATTGTTGATGGTTCAATAGTTGAACAATCTTGCCTCATATATTGTATTATTATTTTATTATATGCATTGCCTTATTTGCACGATTTTTTTTTTTCGATTGGTGAACGCTTTTGACTAGAGCTATGAACTAGTAAGGCCGCTTTTTAAAGGGACCTCATCCTTAGTTGCCAGGATTAACCCTAGACCAATTGTATCATTTTATTGCCTTAATCATTATCCTCCTTATATCTCTTCTCCTTACTCCTTATCACTCCTCTACTAATCCTCCCTTATCACTCCTCTCCTTATCTCTCCTTATCACTCTCCTAGCCTGCTTATCCCTCCATTGCTTATCTCCCCTTATCTCTTCTCTTTTCTCTCCTAGCCCTCCTTATCTCTCCACTCTACTTGTCACTCCTTCAAAACCCGTGCTCCTTCGGGTAGATTGATTTTGACACCGCCGACGGGATCCATCACATCGTTTTGTGGTGTGGGGATCGATCTCCATTTCGGGGGCCAACGCCTTTGTCGGGTATCATCAACAGTACACTATTTTATGTCGTTGTGCCAACGCCCTCCATCCTCTTACCGTTGTACATTCTCCAAAGCCGCCAGTGATAACCGTTTAGACATTGTCAAGCATTGACCTAGGTGGGAATCGAATCAATGATCCATCATCAACAATGGGCTTGCAACTACCATTGCACTGTGGGGTCCACCCCTTATTTGCATGATTTTTAATACAATTTAATTTTTATTTTTTAATATTAACATTTAATAAATTAAAATTTTAATATTTTAGAATATGTAATTAAAAATTTTAACTATTAATATATAAAATTTAATAAATTAAAATTTTAATTATTAACTTATAAAATTTAATAAGTCTAAATTAAATTAAATAAACTTAATATTATTTATTTTAATAATTTTTTAAATATATTATTTATATTTAAAAAGATTCCAATTTATATAAAGCAAATTTAATAACGTTTTTTTTTCCAATTTTTTCCTCCTATTGAATTTTATCCAAATTTTATTGTTGTTGAATTCAAACTCGAACTCTAACCTTGTGACTTATCTTGACAAAAGAGTATAGATTTGGTTTTTATTGGTTGAACTACCTTTGCTACCTTTAACAATCTCGTGTAGCAAGTGGCTGAGTAGTTTGTCGTTTGTCTCTCTCTTTAAGCCCCATTATAATGACTAAAAATTTGCAAACGCTTAATTTTCATTTGAATCATGAACCTAGACATATACAATACATTGATATATATTATATGGCATGTGACATAATATGATAATACTGAAATTCTGGACCATAAATTGGCATTTGGCATTGGTCAATGATGAACTAGCATACTATTATAATTTTGTATATTTCTTTAAATTTTTGCATATATATATATATACGGATGAACCCGACCCACAAACTCAAAGGGCAAATTTTTTTTTGCCCAAACCCACAAACCGGGTTTGCATGCTTGAACCCAAACTGGTAACTTAGCTTTTACATGCTTCATTCCTTGTTTGCTCATGCAAATGGAACAAAGCTGCACTTTCTCTTTCTGAATCCCATACATTGCTACAATATGAAAATAAATTCTTGCAAGCTGACCATGTTGGTCTTTCATGATTTGTTGTTGCTAGAAAAATGATGCTCCCATGTAACTATGAGTTACATTACCCATGCTTGCTACTGACAACAATGAAACTGTACCTTCATTATTTTTCTCAACAAATGTGAGGGCTGAAATACATTATCTCGTACATTTCGTCTTCTTGTCCTTGCTTACTCACACGCGGACTTCCTCATTGTCGCCAATTAGCTAGTGGAAACTCCTCCTTTCTTGCACAACCATGTGGAGTTAGTTTATAACTGACAAAAGAAACTTAGGATGCGACCATATATGTTCACATATGACAACAACACCCTTTTGTCTCTTATGCAAAGTAAGCAAGTATTGGATCCAAGCATCTTAAGGCAATCCCTTACCATACTTTGGTGGTGTAAACTCATGAAATGGTTGTTTCTTTTATCACTGGGTGTTTTGTTTTGCTTCTCTTGCCCAAGTGGCCACTCTTTCTTGCTTTGACCATGCTCTGGTTGAAGTTCCAGATGAAGCCTCCAACACTTGCTATCCTAATATCATCATATTTTGCAATGGAAACAATTGTTACCTTTACACATGGTCAAATAAAATTTCTCATTATCTTCCTTGAGTGTGCCTTTGTGCTTCTTTTACCTTGACCTTAGGCAAGTGGTTTCTCCTTTTTCTATCCATACTATGAGACTTGAGCTCTTTAGTGGTGGCGTTTATTTTGAACATAAAACCGCATTGGTTATTTTTTCCACAAACTATTCATGGAACTTGTAATTTGCAGTGTTCTTTGCCTTTTTCTTTTGCCATCTTGTAACATAGATTTATTTTATAAATTTTTTGGATTGACCTTAGTAGTTTTTGTCTGGCCCAAGTTGGTTGAGGACACAAATGGGGACCTTATCCCTTAAATAAATGCAAACATCACAAAGCCTGCAAGCTCAACAACCCATCAGGATCACAAAGCTCGTGTGCTCAACAGTTCAATGGGGCTTTGAACCTTGGTAACTATTGTCACAAAAGCTTGCACCCTTGTTGAGCTATCAACTCAACAACCTTGTGAAACATGGAAACAACCACGAAGTGTGGGACCTTGCGCAAGGGACTTGAATCTCTGGAAAAGGCCGACTTCCTTCTCAATCCAAGTGCAGGTGTTTAACCAACTCAACATTCCAAATTTTACTTCTAAACCTATCCTAAGAACTTGCAGAGGAAAAGGGAAGAGAGAAATGCTTAAAATGAAAGGAGGTGATGCACGAAGATAAGAGATGTTTCTCTCCCCACTCGAAATGGATTGAAGAATCAACTGAAATACATTATGAGGCCAATGGCCAAACTTACAGTTGCAGAATAGCAAGATAAATACAAATCTTCAAGAGAAGTGAAAGAGCATAGAATAGCTCAAACCAGTAGGGAGAGAACCCTTTACAATGAGGCTTAACAACGTTTATATAGAAAATTGGTCGCATAGGAGAAACCATTGGTCAAGGAGAGAAGCCTTGACCCTTGTGTGTGCAGAGGAATGCCAGTTAGGGAATGCAGGGAAGTGCATGCACCTGACATGGTGTACATGCAAGCAACCCGACCATACCCTGACAAGGCAATCAGAAGAAGAAAGGTACTTTTAGAAGGTGGATTGCCTGACATTTCCAAAGTTAGAGTATGCAGGCATGACATAAGTAACCACAAATAAGCATGGCCTTGTACTCCACTTGTTGGAAATCCTGCAAAAAATCATTAAATGCACCCTTGTAGCTCCATGAAAGAAAGTGTACAAGTCGCAAGAGTTGGTGGAGCATTAAGAGCTTTGAGTGTCGATCACGCCATCTAGAAGTGCTGCAAGCCGTCGAAAGTCAGAAGACTTGGGAAATCTGGGTTTCCAAAGTTGGGAAGACTTGGGAAATCTGGGTTTCCAAAGTTGGGAAGACTTTGGAAACTCGGGTTCTCGAAGTTTGGGAAGACTTCGGAAACTCGGGTTCTTGAAGTTGGGAAGACTTCAGAAACTCGGGTTCCCGAAGTTGGGGAGACAAGGACTTAGTGATTTAGGGGTTCCAGAGTTCTGGGGGCAAGGAAGGGAAGACTTAGGAACTTCGGGGTTTCGGAGTTCCGGGGTCAAGGAAGGGAAGACTTAGGAACTTGGGAACCTCGGGGTTCCGAGGAAAAGAAGACTTAGGAACTTGGGAACTTTAGGGTTCCGGAGTTCCGGGGAAGAGAAGACTTGGGAACTTATGTCTGACAAGACGACACTTCACACTTCATGATTCCATTGTTTTCTCTTTGATCAATTGAGGCAGCGCTTGTCCATAGAACATATCTCTGATCGGTTCTTACTGATGGACCAAGTGTGCCATAAAATGACAAGAGTAACCGTAGATGACACACTTACTCGCCGAGTTTTTGAGCTCTACGAGTTTTTTTGACTTTAACTCGCAGCAAAAATTCGGGTAGACTAAAAAAAGAGGCCCAAACATGTGAAAAAATTTGGTCTCTCCGTCAGGATTCATATATGGAATATAACATTTAAGTATAAGTGACTTCAAGTTATATTCCATATATACTATCAGGATGTTTGAGAGTGGTTTCGGACCTCCAGGAGTTATAATGCAAAATCTAGTTTTTGGAGGATTCTTCAATTTCCAGACTTAGTCAAATTTCAGGATCCTTCGATGATGCCCCTTGACCCCAACTTGGGGGCGCTGCCCCCAAACCACCGTTGAAAAATATAGGGGGAAACTACGCTAATGGAAGTAGGGAAAATTTAACCTCTGAGTCTGATTAGGCTCCATATAACAACATAATTAGCATTGAAGAAATCCTGGTATTATACATTTTTGAGTTGAAAGTTTGAAACTATGAGTATGAATGATGAAATTTCAAATATGACCAAAGTTTGAAACTAGTTATAGCTAGAGCTGGGAAGAGGAAGTTGTATTTACATTTGGTTTTACAAAAACTATTTACTATTTTGCTTCCAGCCATCAGCATTTCTCATGAGGATGCGATTTTGTAGACACTTTGCATTTAAATATATCTAGAATCAGCTTGTTTCTTTTGTGTTATCATTTATTGACTCATTGGATGCATCTTCTCATTAAATTTTGAAAAAAAAATGTATTTTTTATTGAAATTAAGCGTGTTTTTACGTTGCTGAGTTTTTCTGAGTTTTCGCCGAGTGTTTTTCTCAGGGGCTTGGCGAGTCGAGCCGAGTCGCGAGTAGTTCAACTATTAGAGTAACATTAACAACAATGCCAAGTTTTAACCATTGAACAATGCCCTTAATGGCTAGGTTATAGTATTTTTGATGCCACCACACCATGCCCTCAATGGCCAGTTTATAATATTTTTGATACCCATGTGATTAATTGATTAATGTAATGATTATGAGGTGCATAGCATGTCCTGATTAATAAAGCGAGAACAAGGGGGGCATTAAATTTGTGATGTAAGACAAGAAGTAGAAGCTTGTTTGAAGAGTTAAAAGAAAAGACATCTACAACAGGGTGTTGCCATTATTCTGTGGCCTTGCAAGGGATTTCCTGTGTTTCGTGACCCCATCCTCAAAATATCCTGCATTCTCCACCATCTGAGATGTGTGGCTGTGCAAGTGGACAGGAATGGAATGCATGTGACAGATGAGTGAACTGTCAAAAGCCACATTGTTTAATGGATAGCCTTCCATGTGTGCCTGACTATGCTTAGACTATGAGATGCACATTGCTACATACTGTACTCCTTGCTGAATTGATCTAGTGTTAGAAACAGAAACATTGGATCTTCACCTTTAGGTCCACTCAAGCATGCGTGCTAGCCCCATAATATGGTTTCACTTTTTTGTGGGCTAGCCATTGCATCTTTTATAAATGTGAGTAGAAAATATCAAAATGACAAAATGTATACATGAGATCAAAGAATCTGAATATGTTTTTGTTAGTTGTTTTTATGTTTTATTATGGGATTCTCTGAAGAAAATTTCTCAGATTTAACACAGATTTTGGAGGTGTGTAGGTAGTTTAACAAAGATGCAAAATGCCAAACTCAAATAAGCTATTATCAACCTGTAAAGTTCGATGGGTTGAGTGCATCATGGGATCAATAATTTGGTCAATGCATGCTAACGTTTAGTAAATGAGTGGTATTCTTTGCTACCTGAGAAATTTTGTATGTATTAATAATTTACGTAATTTTCATTACCTAGATACATTCAGAAATTTGACCTATTGAATCTATATGCCTAGGAATTAGTACTATGTTTTCAGTGTGATGATTGCTTTGAAATGTACATTTTAGTTTAATGTCAAACAATGTAAAATGAGCCCAATTATATAACATTTAGATAATCATGTTATTTGGTGTCTTTAGATTAAATATTTTAGCTTTATAGTACTAATGCCTTTGTTTCAATTGATGTACATTATTATATTCCAGTTTTAAGATCCTGGTAGTTGTGAATCTAATCCTGTCATTATTTTACTTTCTGTGTTTGGTTTGTTCTCTGAAATATATATATTAATTGGTCAATGAGGGTTTATCGGCTCCTCTGCCCGAAGGACAGAAATGGGGCCCTGAACCCCAAGCACACATAGCTTGTACTTCCTGTTCGCTACATTGATGCAACAAGAGCTTGCCCACTGTTAATGGAGGGATTGAACCCATTGTGGTAATGATCCATCTTTATCATTCAGTCACAGCCACTAGACTCTTCTCTGTACTATATTATGACTAATCTTTGTACTATATCGTGACATACTTTCAAATTGAATCTTTATTTCTTACTACATTTTTCTAGAGCATTTATTTCCATTTTGTTTTGGTTTTATCGTTTTCCATATTTCCTCGTAAACCTCATTGTGTGATATTTTTAATTATGGTTGGGTTTGCATTTATAGGTTCTCATTTGAGCATACATTCATTGTTTTTGTAATCTGCATACACGTGTTTGTTTTCTCTTCATTTTGTAACATGCTTTTGAAATAATAATTGATTGTTGTTAACAAAGGAGATGAATACTCCTTTTATAAGCAATTACAAAAGATCTTTCCATAATGGAAATGATCAAGAACTAAAGACAAAATAGAAAGATTCTAAATACTAACTGATTGGCTTACAAAATAGGAAGTTACTAAAAACTAACGAAACAACTTAAATGACCATTATAAGCTAAATATTACAATATTACTTTAATACCCCAAATATTACAAAATTACTTTAATACCCTCCCTTAATGGTCATTCTACTAACTACCATGCAGAAGACTTGTTATGATCTGCTGGTCTTTTGGCCATGAATGCATAGAAGGCTTTCTCCATTGAATGCTCTGCAATATGAGCCTGTTGTTGAGACCCTCCTTGGTTGGATTTTTGATGAGCCAATTGCTTTCTATAGAACTTTTTCATATGACCAAGTTTCCCACAATAGTGACACTTTCCTGCTATCTAGAGACATAGAAAAAGAGATAAAAAAACTTCTCAAATACCTTCAATTTTTGTTGATAAAAAATCGAAAAAAAAAATTGAAACCCACGATTTGTTTTTTAAAAACTTGAGCAAACAATTATGAATACGCACAATTTTTTGGAAAATCAATCTAAACCTTCACAGTTCTGAAAATTCCCGAGTTTGCCATAAATCATCAAAAAAGTCAGGTCAAAAACCCTCCACTGTTTTGGAGAATAATAGCAACACCCATGATTTGTAAAAAAATCACGCAAAAGCTCAGTATTTTTGCAGGAATGTTGTTCACCCTAGAAACCCTAGGCACAACCTCAAAACGTTGCGAAAAACTGATACCTATGAATTTGATGAAAAATTCATGCAAAAAAATCAGCCTGAAACCCTTCATGAATGGCAGCTGAAAAACCATTGTCAAAAGAAACAGGGTAAAACCCTGCCAATGCAGCAAACACGCGGACCATAAAACCTTCAAAAACTTTGCCAGTAAAAACCCTCGATCTCCAGTAGAAAAACCACAAATTTTATTCTATAAAAAAACCGCCAAAAAAACCCCATGATTTTATTTAAAAAAACCAATCAAAAAGCTTCTAGAATTTTCCTTGAAATTTTTAGGTGTATGGACCATGATTTTTTTTATTAAAAAATTTGCCAAAAAAAGAACCTATGCTCTGATACCATAAAATAATAATTGATTGTTGTTAACAAAGGAAGGAATTCTCCTTTTATAAGTAATTACAAAAGATCTTTCCATAACGGAAATGATTGAGAACTAAAGACAAAATAGAAAGATTCTAAATTCCGACTGACTTACAGAATAGAAAGTTACTAAAAACTAACTAAACGACTTAAATGACCATTATAAGCTAAATATTACAATATTACTTTAATAACTTTGACCAATAAGTGTTCAACTTACTTTGATTTAGTGAGCATGCACATTTCTTAGATCTGTTCTCCTTTTACATGTTCAATTTATGTAAAAGCTAGCATGGTCAATGTTTAGGAGTTCAATTTTATAGCATTATTGGATGAGAGGGAGGTAAATGTTAATATAAATTTCAAAATAAGAAATGATATCATGTTTTTGTGCTGTATCAACAATCCACTTGTACAGTTCTGTATAATTTGTATATACTTAATGCAAAATCTCGCTATGGTGTAATAATGTAATTAATGTTCATGTACCTGCATATGCTAAATATTCAATATCTGTGTGCCATGTGCATCTGCAGAATTGTAAAACACCTGACATGCTCAAACTATTTTGCTGCTGCTAAGCTAGAATTAGATGTCCTATTTAAATAAACTGCATAATAGTTTCTTGTTCATTTTGTAACTATCAAAATTTCACTTTCACTTCCTTCTCACTAGTTCAAGCTTGTTTTTTCTAGGATTATGGAGATGACATTCAGATTGACGGTTTTGACATGGATTATGCTGTAAGAATATGTTGGTTCATTTCAATGAGAGTTATTATTTTGTTTAATATTTTAAAAGATTAATACTGACTTCATCTTTGATGTGTTATTACAGAGTGGAGTTTTAACAGTGAAGCTTGGGAATCTTGGCACTTACGTTATAAACAAGCAAACACCAAATAGGCAAATATGGCTATCATCTCCTGTGAGGTATTGAATGACATCCAAGCTTATGCATAGAATAAGAAGTGAAAAAAAGTGATCTAGTTATGGGAAGCTTATATTTCCAATGATATGTGTGCATATATGCATTTATTGGTTTATTGATGCTGTTTTTCTATCCTCGACATTTCTGTAAATTTTCTTTTGTCTTTTATTCAACTGACTAGATCAGCAGTTATGTTTTGCATTGAGTTTTGAAATCTTCAATTTTCTTGTAAATTCTCATTCCAGAAAAAAACTCCTAGACTGAGGTGCATGTAAGAGAAGATCACTATGTTGAAATTGGTAGTTTCTTAGGGTTTCAGTGTAGTTTTCTAAGGGTTTATTTGTTTGGCCTAAAACACTAAACCCTTGGCGTATAGTTTGTGCCCTAATGTTATATTTCATCATTGGTTGGTTTAGCCCATCAAGCACCCTTAAGTCATAGCATTATGTATCAGGCTTAGTTCTTTCACCGGCCCCTATATCCTACTAACTTGTTGAGCCATTTATTGTCATGTCTTAGACTTCTTTTCATATGCACTTATGTGGTGGTCCCCGCTCGTGTCCACATGGAGTTTCCTTATTCTTGCACATTCATCCTTCATAGCATGCCTCCTCAATCCATGAGTATTCCTAAGTTGTGCTAGTGCGATCTAGTGTTGCATGGAATCCACTATCTCCCCTTGAGTCTTGCTTGACTTTGGGGACCATTGTATGTTGACATGTCTTCATTCCTATTGGAGTGCGTTCAACCCTCTTAGTGCATGTTTATAAAAGTTGATCCTTTTTGATGTCGCACTAGTGCATTTTCATGCCATGTTGCCTCCCCCTCTCTTAGGCTACTTTTATGACCAAACCCTAAGATGAGCCAAGCAACTTCTTAGAATGGAAAAATGAAGAGGGGGTTGGAGAATGATAACTTGAGCTAACTTCCAAGCTCATAGAAAAGGGCAAAACATGCCTCGGGCATCGACATTCTTTTGTAGAACACAGAAGTACTACTAAGAGGGTGGGGGGAGGGGGTTGAATCAGTAGTATAAAAACTTTAATCCTTTTTAACAATTTAAAACTTTTACTAAGCTTTAATCTGAAAATTGAAAGATTTGAAAGATGCAACAGCATAAGCACAACACAAGATTTTTCGTGGAAACCCAATGTGGGAAAACCACGGTGAGATGCTGCTAGGATCTACTGTCCTAATCCGGCCTCACAAGTAAACTGATTACAATTCTCTGAGGGCACCAACCCACCAAATCTTTCAGTATAAGAGCAACAACTCTTAGATAATTTCTCAACACAGTTTACAAAAGCATCAACTCCACACCCTCAAAGCACCTCCTTCAGAGAGAATTAATTACAAGAGACCACCAAATATATCAGACCTTACAAACTTTAAACACACAGACTTTAACAATTGAATAATATTATATCTTTGAACGAAACAGTGAAGGCAAGATGATCAGTCTGTAATATATTCTGAAATATTAATATAACCCTGGATATTCTGAAGATACTGCTCAATGCAACAGAGTTATTAATCTGAAAATATTGGATATAGTTCAACACCAGTCTACCACCAAAAGGCCTCTCTGTATACTGATTAACTGCACAGAACCACAACAACTTTGAAAACAATCTGCTGTTCACAACCAGTAGATAAAACACTTGTTCAAAGTCCCATTGATTAGAAAATAAACGATGTTCAAGTTTGTAACACTGTTCTTATTAGAATTTTACCATGAAATCAATGGTCATTAAATAGATTATCACCCTTATACCTGCAAGTCTGGGTTACCACAAACTTGTCTCATGCATTCAACAGCCCTGCATGCAACCTTTGCTCTATGAAGACCAAGGCTTCATTTACAAGATACTTTTTAACATATATCTGACTTGAATTACTCTCACATCACCATCAAATCAATACCTCTTACTCTCAAAATCAACTTCCTCGGCAAGCATCCAAACTTTATATTTCTCAGCCTAGATACATAACATCATCCACGTGATGTGTCTCTTCAGCATTCCCAACACACAAAACAAGGTGTATATAAAAGTATTCGAATCGGTTCAAGGAAGATAGTTATAACTGTGAGCAGTTGGACAACTGTCAGTAGTTAGTTTTAACTGACCACTAATTACCATTGATGCATCTTACCATTGATTGCTTTGCGTTTTCACAAACAAACAAAAATTAGTTAAACCTCAACTGAAACTGTTAAACTCCTCAAACCCTTTTTTAAGACAGCAATGTCTGATCTTGTTCCTTTTCGAAGAGAACACTTCAATCTCTCACAAACATCTGATAAATTCTTCCGTATAACAAACTGATACAACGTGCTCCAGAATTACACCATCTCTTGATTGCAAACTCATATACGGTTGGTAATAAAAATAAGACGGAGTTCTTCCTTTCTTACCTTTTGTTGTACTTGTTTTATATACATTTTTAATAGCAATTGTGTCTAACAGGTATTGAATACAGATGTTACTTCTCAAACCCTTTTTTAAGACAGCAATGTCTGATCTTGTTCCTTTTCAAAGAGAACACTTCAATCTCTCGCAAACATTGATAAATTCTTCTGTATAACAAACTGATACAATGTGCTCCAGAATTACACCCTTTGTCTTGATTGCAAACTCATATACAATAGGTAATAAAAATAAGACGGAGTTCTTCCTTTCTTACCTTTTGTTGTACCTGTTTTATATACATTTTTAATAACAACTGTGACACCAAAAATAAAACTACTTCAAACACTAACCGGTAGATGAACTTAACAAAGCTTTTAAACACAATGCATGCAATCCGAAATGATATAACAACATCCACAAAAAGTAAAGCATCCACACCATAACACAAGTGTTTGTACGTGGAAAACCCAAATAGGTAAAAACCACAGTGAGATGGAACTCACAAGTTAACTATCTGCAGTAATAGATAACTGACCGGTTAAGGTCTACAAAGTGCTCTGCTAGGAGCGAATCTTGTTAGAGATCCCAAAGTTTGATTAGAAGCTTATACCCTGTTAGGAGTAACCTTGGTGGAGGATTTCTGAATCCAAACTAATGGATCACCCTCTTAAAGGATTTATACATTTAAGCTTGTTAGAGCTTACCCAGTTAGGGGATTTGATTTTGTTGTAGTTGTTAGAAAACAACAGGATTGGTTTGATCTATTATGAGTAGCACAATAGTTGCTTGATCAGATCCTTCTAAACATATTCAACACTGCTCTTCTGCATACTCTGCAGCTTAACTCTTTTTCCCTTCGTACATAACATAACACTTTCACTTATATCAAATAATTCATTGCGATGTCAATATATAGACCTTATGATTTCATGTTGGCCTTAAGAAATCCTAGGTGTAGTGTATTTGGACAAGTGATCATAACTCATCACAAAAATTACTGCCAAGCAGTCGGTGCTAGTAACTCATCACGAAATGTGGTAACTCATCACAAAATTACCAAATACTGGCTGGATCAATCAAATACCGGTTTGAGTAAAACATATGAACCGTTGTCCTTGAATCTCCACTTGGTCTCCATCTTGATCTTCATCTTGATGTCGACTTAGTATAACCACAGGTTGTCTCTTAGGCACATACCGGTTAACACAAGGTACCGGTTAGAGATTAACCACTAAGTATACCGGTTGACAGTGTAAATAATTGAAGTTACACCGGTAGTCAATATAATCATATGTGTGTGTGGGTGTGAGTGTTTCATCAATGTACATTACAATCATCATCAAGCCAACATTGAATTCCTTAATCTCATGGCTAATCATGATAGGGAAGTCAGGACGATTGCAATAGGGTGTCTCAAGAATCTCCCCTTGGCCTCATGGGATCATTCGGTCACTACCATGAGGAGGCGTACTTAGGAGAGGACCTCATCACTGTTTCCCCTCCCTTTATCCCCTTATTTCTTAACCATGATTGATAGCATTAATCAAACACATAAAGTTTATGCAATACTATCCTTATTTACCATATAAAAGAATGTATGATACAAATATATATGTATAAGAGAGTATATTTGAACATTTTTCTATATTGTCTCAAAGAGGGTAATTTTGGCTAAACATCCATATCATTAGCCATTGTCATTTCCATACCAAATTGCAGGTAATACTGTTTTTGTATGCTGAGTTGGACTGCCTATGCCTGAATCTGATATCTTCTCCCTTGATGATGCCTTTCTGTATGCTGGGCGTGATCTTCTTATACTCCTCCATTGGATTTGGAGGGTTATGACTTTCCTTCGATGTCGTGACCCTTCGAGTGGAATATGTCCATTTGCTGCCAACCACACCTCTTCATAAGATATTCCTATTTTCCTTGTGTGTGTCATGCTTCTAATCCTTTTCGTAAGATATGGGAAGTTCACCCTTGATTTGCCTCAAAAGAGATATCTTTAGGAATAGAAATCATATTTTCCTATTTTTCTAAATAAATTCATCTCTTTTGGTTCACCCTAGTTTTTCTCATATTTTGTATTAACCAAGAATAGAAATCTCATGATGATAGGAATATATTTACAGTAATCATAGGTATTCACATAGTAGTCATGCCAAACATAGAGTATACACATGAAACATGGAGCATACACATGAATATATGCAGACGCAAATACAAGTATCGTTAGATCCTTCTTATTGACTAGAATGTATTCATTGATTCATTTTTTTCCTTGTAATGTCTAGTGAAGAGGGTGCTCCTTCACTTGACAAGGAAACTTTGGGGTCTTATGAGTTGACATATTACAATTTTTATTGAGGGAATGTTAGGAATATGAGGGTGTCGTGATTACTAGATTTGTTCCTCCAAAAAGCTCCATTTGTTAATTGTCTCCCCTTCTTTTGATGGGCTGCTCTTAAGATCTCCTTTGTCATACTTCGTTTTCTTGTTTGGGTTTCCTTATGCTTCTTCATTGGATGTTGCCTCTATTATATGTATTTGGCTGCCCTTTCCACGTGTCCTAGTTCCCACTTCTCTTTGCACTTGAAGCACAAGTGTTTACTTTTAAGGCCCCTTCGATTGTAAATATGTCTAGGCCTCCATACGTCTTTGCATTTAAAGCATAACTTTTTCTCTTGCGTTTCATCTTGTTTACAAGCGTGTCCTCATTCCCATTTCTTCTTGCTATCAAAACATAGACCTTTCTTCCTTAATTCTACTCGATCATCATAGGAGAGGTATGCTCTGTTGCGCTTGTCCTTCTCATAGGAGTGCTTATCTTTTGGTGCTATCTTATTAAAGTGATCCTTTTCCCTTGTTTTGGCGTTAAGCCGTGTGGCTTTTAGGATTGCTTCCTGGCGTGTAGTAGGGTCGAAGGCACTTACTAGGCCATGGAGTGTATTCGATAATCCTTCTATGAATAGGTAAGTGAGTCACTCAGATATTTTGGGGACCATAATTGCTAGCCTTTAGAATTCGATGATATAGTCCTTAAGGGTTCCCTTTTGCCTTATTCTTGTTAGTTCTTTGAAGTGTTTTTGGGTATGTGTTTGGTCAAGCCTTTCAAAGAGATTTTTCTTAAAGGCGTCATAGGTGTTTATACTTCGATGGTCTTGGGTGATTAGGTCATGATGCCACCAATCATGTGCCACCCAGTTTCTCCTTGCATGGGCCGTGATTTTTCTCGATCCATCAAAAGTAGTGATGGACTATTTCCCTACCTGTGTTGTAAGTCTTGATTAGGTTGAATCCTTTCCTTTCTATGGTTCCTTCTTGCCTTGCCTCACAATACACTGTGAATGGGATGCTTCTCTTGACTTCAGGGTCAAGTTTTGTGTATACTTCGGCAAGTTTGTTCATATTGGGATTGGGTATGTTAATTTCCTCATTTCCTCTTGAGGACCCTCCCCTAGTTATGAAGGGAGGCATTGTGGTTCTTGGGGTTGATCCTAGGGTTGTTCTATTGTCACTTTTTGTTTGGCTATGAGTGTCATTTCTCTCATTTTTTGGGTTAGGTCTAAGAGTAATTATGGTGGCATTTATGTTTTGTAAGGCTTGGACTGTTTGTTCCATAAAGGCCCTAAATTCTTGTTCCATTTGTTCACCTCTTGTGTTGTCTTTTGTAATTTCCTCCTTTTGGGATTTACCTAATTTAGTCTTGAGACAACAATTTTAACTTAAAATGAGAGTTGTAATATATTAATAAATATAATTTTATCAAAACTGAATACATTTCATTATAATATCTAACTTAAGATTCTAAGACTAGTTTGGAAGATAGAACTTATCTTGATAGCTTCTTCTGATTTGTATCCTTGAAATATATGCCTCAATGTTATAAATTGCTGCTGCTCAACTGAGCCTTAAGATTAGAGTAATAATAAAATAGATTTTTCACAACTGATGCTATAGTTCTCCCTTTCTGCTTGATCTTCAAATACTATGAAATGACTATAAGTCTGCCACTCAATTTTGGAGTTCTTTTTATCACCTTTGAAACTGCTATAGACCTGGTCACAAGTCCTCTTGGTGTATGTATTCCAACTATCTTCTTCTAATACACCTATAACCCAGTCTCCTAAATATATTCTTTTATTTCCATACTCCCCACCCTCCATGAAAGGACGCATCTCTTCAAAAAGATACAACCATGTGAATGGTCATTACTCCAACAAATCTTTCTTAATTCCTTACAATTACATCAGTTAATAATCTTTTTAAAACTTTCCTCTTCATGATATATGTCTTCCACAACTTCTATCCTTTTCATATGATATTATATTTAGAATATTTTTCACTCACCATTCTTCTGTTTGCACACACCACCACTTCTATCACAAATCTGCATATGATCTTCTTATAGATTAGTCTTCGGTCTGGTGTATGTATTTTATATATGTTATCTTATTCATTCTTGTTGATGTGTTTTTATGCACTTCACATACAGAATAAAATACCAAGGTGTCTTATCCTCTCTTGAACAAAATCCTCTCAAATGCTGAACTAAGTGATCACATGAGGTGACTCCAAGGTTCCAAATGTCAGGTCTTGATGTGTGGATAAGCTCAATGGTCGATGTGATTGCTGGTAATCCAAGGGGACTTATGTAGTTGTTCTTAGGAGATGAATCTCAAACACAAGGAAGGCTCTATGATTCTACTTTATACTTTCAAATAATATGCAATGAGGCTCTATACTTATTACTACTAATGGATGATTGATAAAAAGGTGCAAAAGGATTGAGGGTTGAGGAAAGCTAAACTAAAGCTAGGAATGCAAGGACAATGGACAATCTTTACTGAAATTCAACTAGGCTTTGCTTTGACATGCAAGGAACAACTCCACAAAGCTAATGTGATCTTCTAAGGTAAGCTATGGATGTTCAAATCACTACCAACAACATAGATACCATCAAAGTGATGCATATCAATGGGTGAGTAGCTATCGAAGTTGAGCTTGAATAAGGAGTTCAGTTGACCACGCAAAGTATTTGACTATCAGCAAAATACTAGTACTATGAACATTCATTTAAAACACTTACGCAAATCTATTCTATCTGTTTTTTTAGTTTTCTCTTTTAAAAGGATGAAGAAACATGCAAATAATCCAAAAATAATAAGTCACCAACAGCATCAAAGCAACAATTCTTCAAAATCTCTTCTAATGATCTCTTGGCTGCTTGTATTGATGGGCATACTTCCACTAATTGTCCAATTGAGATAAGAAAGGAAATTCCAACCTTATGCATGTTCTTCTGAATCTTGTCGTAGGTGACCAATCGTCTCAATAGTTCGAACAATACCATTTTGTCTGTGGGATACCGTGGAAGCTTTTATGGTACAGATGAGCATCCTTGAACTCTTATGTAGGTGAACTTGGGATATTGAATGAACCAAGCTCCATATTTCTCTACTAATTCTTTTGCTTGCGGGGATAGCCTCTGATGGATGCCACCTTGCAATGTTCTTGTTATGTGCATGGAGAAAGCATCGTTCACCCTCTTGAAGTGTGCCTTATTGTGGAAGTGCAGCTATGTGTAGCATTCACACACCTTTATCTCTCCTTCTCCATTTCCAACTGGGCCTCTATGTGTCAATCCTTTATACTCATAAGCCCTTGCAAGTGAGTGGATGATGTAGGAACTCGTGTAGAACTGTTTAGTGCATTCTAATCTCGTCAACTGTAGATCAATGTTGTTACTTAGAATCCTTGCCCAATTGATCTTCTCTTCGCTTGCTGTGGCTGCCTCCATGTAATAAAACATCCAATTCTCGAATGGGGAGGCTTGGGGACTTCCCATGATCCAGTTGAGTAAGGTGATCAAGTCACTGTATTCCTCTTTGAAGTCGATTCTGTAAAGCTTGTTGGGCATCTTGGAGGGATGAGATCTAGCATTTGAAATCCAATACTTGTTGATGATGCCTAAACACTTATCCGGATTATCATCAAAGATTGCTTGGACTCCTTCCTTGTTCTTATATACACCATGTCCTTGTGATCGGGTATGTTGAATGCCTCATTGATGGCGGCTTCTAATAAGAATGTTAGGACCTTGCCGTCAGGTGCTAATATTTGTCTTGTGTTGGCATTGTAGTGTTTGGATCATTCAAATATCAACTCATTGCACTAGATAGTTGGAGGAAAGCCAGCTGCTTGCACAATCCCGCTCTCAACCATCTTCTTTGATATTTCAGAGGGTTTACTCTTGTAGAGAGGCCCTTGGAACTTCCTCATGTCGATCTTGCCTAAGTTGGTATCTCCAACATTAGCCCACAGTTGTAGGAACCCCTGTTCTCCCAAACTGAATTTTTGCATTGAAATTGTATTTTTTGATTTCTTGCCTTTGCTCGTATAATTTTCTGAGTTCGAAGTTTTGCAATTTTTTTGCAATTTTTTTGATATATCTGCAATGCTTGATACAACAATATAATGCAGCAAAATAGAAGATATTGCAATAATAATTTTCAACTTAAAAACTGAACAATACATAGGGAATACACAACTGAAAATTCCAGATTTTTATATCAGCTTAGATACTTTTTATTTTCACAAAGTATTGACAACCCAGTTCATAAAATATCCCCTATTATCTAAAACAACAATATCCATAAAATTTGGAGGTTACTAATTATGAACTCACAGGTAAGATACCTTGAAACGCTCTAAAATGGATGCCAGAATGAAGTATAAAGTTTGCAGCAGAATAACAACACAAAAGGTAGCCTTCAATGGATGCTTCTTTAATATTTTGTAAACTGCTCACAAACCCTTGAGATTTCTTTAAGACTTTCACCTCCGATCTGCACAATTTATTTCCCACGTGCCAAAGAGAGTAGGCACAACTAGCAATAGATATATTCAATGATATTTATCTTCAATAATTCTGATCTGCACTTAAAACCCCTGTAAACTCTTGAAATGTTTCACCAATACAGCTCAATTATGACTACTGGATGTAGCCAACCCTTAAAGCAATCTTCAGCTGATATTTCACAACCTCAGTATGCTGACAATGAAGAGTGAACGTTCTCCAAAGTCTGCAAAAGATTGAAAATCTGCTGAAATCCTTGGTCTCGCACAAATCCCAAAAGAAAAGAAATGATCATCAATAATGAGTTTAATTTGCTTTTTGAAACTTTTTATATCATGTCAACTCTTAAGTGCCTTTAATTCCCTTTTGAAATCCACTTTTAGGTTTTTCATAAAACTTTATAATAAGTCTTTAAACTTGGTCTCTCATATTCATGAATAATAAATGCACTTTAATACAAGGTTGCATGGGTACATGTACCCAGCCCTTGGGTACTCGTACCAGAGACTTGGACACGTATCCCGCATCGGAAATTTGATTGGAAACGTCTCCATAGAGAGGAAACTTCTTGCTAACATATCCGCTCGTCTCCCACAGTCTCCAAGCCAAACAAAAAAAAGGAAACCTTAATGTTAAAAAAAAAACAAAAAACATAGGCAACGAAATAATCAAAATGTAGTACAAACGGAAAAAAAACAATGCTCAAAACAAATGCAGGTCACAAGGGTTTCTTAAAACGTTGCAACAGCCATTACTAAATTATTATATTATATTTAATGTTCAATGTCATTATATTTTCAGAATTTCTGTAAATTATTAAATTATATTTAAAAGAAATTGGTGTCTCTAAGTACCCACGTCTCCTATTTTGAAAAAATAGTCGTACTAGTACCAGCACCAGTCTCCAAAGTCTCCATGTACCCCCGTACCCGTGCAACCTTGCTTTAATATCATTTAAAATAATATAACTTGTGTGCACATTAACTTTATGAAATACTTTAATATTTTGGCCTCCAAAAAAATAATCCATTAATTGCACTTTAAGTCACGTAAATGAAGGGTCATGGCCCCATTGAATATAAAATGATTTTTTAACTTTATAATATGCCTTTAATGATTAGTTATTAATATACTTTATTAATAATTAAAATAACATAATTAATAATTAAAATAACATAACTCCATAAATACTCATTATTTCTCGATTCCCTCTAACCCAGGGAGTTGACCACTACATCCACTACGCATCCATCTACCTTACTAAAACTATTTAGGGTCCATCTCGATCAACCACTGACTTACTATAAATAGTAAGTGTGTGAAATTGAGTCAAACGAAGGCCGATTTTGAACCAGATTGAGTTCCGGAGAAGAGAACACTCTGCCAACTGCCCACCAGGATTCTCTAACCATCTATTTTAGCCTACGAGGGCCAAAATAATAGGCTAAACCATCAAAAACAAGAACGAGCAAAAAGGGGATGTTACAACAGTGAAGTGATCCTTGACTCCAGTAGTGCTCCTTTAAAATCTCGTTTGATGAGAGATGGTCTTGAAACTCCTCCCGACTTCGGGGCTGCCATGTTTCACCTGTGAGCTAAGTCACTGCGTTCGAATTCGAATTCGAGTTTGGCAATCATAAAATTTGGATCAAGTTCGGCAAGGGCATAAAATTTATTATTCCATATTCAAATAAATTCGCCTTGTATTTATTTGGTTTTTTTAAATATAAATAATATATTCACAAATTTATTAAAATAATTTAATATTGATAAATAGATTTAAAGATATGATTTGTTCATATAATAAAATTAGAAATTAATTTAAAATATCACATATATTATGTGTATAATAAACAAAATGACTATAAAAATTAAAATCATAATTTATAAATTAAAAAACATTAAATTTTCAATATAAATTTTAAACTATCTAACTTTAAATTTAATATTTTAAACATATATATTATTATATTAATATATTAAAAAATGTAACTTTAAATATAAATGTCTTAAACTCTAAGTAGAACTACTCTCCCTTGGGGCCTCCAACGGAACTCGTATTTTATCTGCCGCTGCTGCTAGATAAATATATCATTATAGCGCACTAGATAAAATAGGTAGGCTATGTAGGCTGGAGTTACCTGCTAGAATAAACAAATCCTTTAAATCAGCTTGAACCCAATCGAGCAGGTCGTGTGCTATTTGAGCGGCTTGTATAAATCATAGACAGGGTTAGGCGAATAGCGAAAGGCAATCTTGTGTACAAAAATATTACGGTTTGAACACTCGAAAAGGGCAGAAAAAATTCCTCCCATACAGTAATGATGACGGAAACCTCTAGAAAAAAACCCTTTCGTGCAGCAACAATGGCGGAAAAAACCTCCAAGGAGGAAAAACCCAGCATTAAAGACCCACAGGTCAGATTATGTATTCACTCTTATTGCATAAATACAATACTTGCTTGCTTTTCTGAATCTGATCTTTATATATCAGATCTGCCCTTTTTGCATGCTTCAAGACTACACCAAAATGCCCTATATGGTATATCCTCTTGAATAAGTTCGCCCAATCCTTGGACAAGTTCACCCAATCCTTGGATAAATTCGTACAACCTTCTTTAGTGATTTCGCACCTCTTGTTTGCAGAGCTAATTAGCTGATTTCATGAATGAATGAATTGTATTTGCAAGTTGTTTTTATTTATATGAGACCTTGACCTTTATTAAGTCCAAGTCGGCCTTCCTTCTTTGGCGCCAATTTATTTATTGTGGCGTGGAGTATTTAGGGTGGTGTGAAGGTATAGGGCTGGGCTCAACTTGGGGGCACGTTACCCCTTTAGGATAGGACCCAGTCCTATATGGGTTCGGATGTTGCCTTAAGGCAATCCGAACCCATCTTACCTAGTTACAAATAACACTCCCTCTTAACTAGGGAAGAAGAGAATACATAATCTAAACCTTTAGAGTTCCATCTAGCACACAAGCATAGAATTACATCTTCCACCTAGCACACAAGCATAGGATGGTTCTAGCACACAAGCATAGAAAGTGTAATACACAAGTGGGTCTTTACATAATTACAATTTTCCATCTAGCACACAAGCATAGATTGGACACAATTCATTCTTGCACACAAGCAAAGAATGATCAAAGTGCTGCAGATAGAGTCACTGAGATTGGAGCTCCCTCTCAATCAGGGTTTCGTTTTCCACAATACCAAGTCTATCTCTGAAGTATTCGAACTTCACACTGGATAAGGGTTTGGTAAGGATGTCCGCAACCTGTTCATCCGTGCTAATGTACTTTAGATGAATGGCGCCTCTTTGCACCATATCCCGAATGAAGTGATAGTGCGTTTCCACATGTTGGACCGGTCATGGAACACCGGATTTACTGACATCTTTATACAGCTTTGATTATCACGATGAATGGTGGTAGGAACACTAGCGTGACCAAATAATTCAACAAGGAGTTTGCGAAGCCATACTGCTTCTCTGGATGCAACATATGCTACAATGTACTCAGCTTCTGCAGTGTTCAATGCTACGGAAGATTACTTTCTACATGCCCAAGAGATCACTGCAGAGCCCAAGTTGAAACAGATACCCGAAGTATTTTTCCTGATACATTCATTGTGCAATCTGTAGTCTGAACCCAGTCAACACTCATTAGAGAGGATCACAACAAGTAGCCAATAACCATAAGTAATAAGTAACCAAATCACATAATGGTAACTCATCATGGATCCTTTTATAATATTCATCTTGCCTTCCCTGTAGGGGATGAATCCAGAACTTTATCATGTACACCTGCAAGACATGAATACAAACACAAGTATATATATGCACATCATGGACTCTTTCCATGATATCTATCACGCAGATACACCATTCATTGCTTGCTAAGAATGATGAAGAGCTTCCATTTCAATCTTCTCTCAGAAAAGATTGCAGCACCAACTTTATTTGCACACGAGTATTCTCCTTAATCTTCTGCCAGAGAAGAATGTATTGCCTTTGCCTCTATCTTCTCCCAGAGAAGAATGTAACATCAGAAAATCATAATCTTTCATCTTGTACACTTTCCATCCAACACACAAGCATAGGATGAAATTCCGTCTTTTCTACCATCTTACATTGCCCGTAGAGGATGGTAACAATTACTCTTCTCCCTAAGAAGATTACACTACCACCTTACATTACCCATAGAGGGTGGTTGATGAAACACAATGCATCACTGAGGTTGAGACTCTTTCTCAATCAAGACGGTGTTCTCCACAACTCCAAGTCTATCTTCTGAAGTACTCAAGCTTCAAAAGACTTGGTGAGAACATTTGCAACACAAGATTATCCTGCCATAAGACACTGAATTTTCAGGTATCTCTATACAACTCTGATAATAAATACTTATAAGAAACCATTCAACAAGAATTTGAAAAACCACACAATTTCCTTGATACAGTTCATGCTCCAATGAATTCAGCTTCAACAGTACTCAGTGTGACTGAGGACTGTTTGCTGTAGTCCTAAGAGATCATAGGGTATCCAAGTTACAACAAGAGATTGAAGTGACTTCCCTTTATCTGAGACACTTCAGAATCTGAGTTAGCCTTCTGAGGTGATTACAGTCTTCTGCTCACAATCATTTGAGATTTTCAAAATGCAACAAGATATGCTTGGCAGCAACAACATGCTTCAACCTTGATCATGAATTAGCTGAGGCATCCACCAATTAGTTGCTTGTCTTTAGATGGATCTGCAAAATCAGACTTTGCTACAAACATATTTCTAATCCTAGAAGACAATAAATTTAGATCCTTGTGCTAATTATTCCTTATATTCCAATGATGAGAATAGAGTTAACTCATCATATCAAAAACCAAAATACTTTAAGAAAGGAAGTTAGAACTTTACAAAACCCTAGACTTAACAAATGATTGTCAATTCTTTAATACGAAGTCTTCATTGAAGATAGGACTCCCTCTTAATCCTTAATCAAATAAGAATCAATAAAGGAACCAAAAATCATATAAAACTGAAGATGCTACTTGCTTTTCTCTTACTTTCACCTTCTGTAATGTAAATTTTCAGAAAACCTTCATCTTTAACCCCGAGAGGCTGAGATACAACCTAGTTCCCAAAAAGGATCCTTATACTTATAAACAAAGAACAGGCGCGAGATTCAAGCAAGCAAAATACATAAGCCAAATCATCTTTCAACCTGAACAACTGAAATTGAGATTTCTTAGAAACCCAATCACAAGATATAGTATGACTACATACATATGATTGATAAATATCAAGTAGAACAGAATCTTCATACTTTGCTGAACAAGATCCTAATTATATTCAGCTTTGGTGGAAGTAGAAGAAATTAACGAGTAAAATGCTTACCTTAGCCTGAAGAGATCTCAATGCTAATCACAAAAGGAGACCACTGACTTGTTCATCTTTCACTCTTCCTACATATGCTATTTACAACAATACATTCTAACTTCTACAATGTAGGAAAGAGCATCATCATAACCAATTAACTGAAAGCAACCTGTCATGCAGTTATTTTAACAGATAACTGACACATAATAAAACTGCATTTGTCACAACATTTAATGACATGAGCTCAAATGCAACAGGGATGATATAAGGATGGTAATTCGGGATAACACAGGCACAAACTTGCTTGTAGACCTACAAGGATAAACACCTGTCATAGGGAACCTCAAAACATGATTAGCCCAACATGGGTTAATTCAAAGAGAATATCATTTTCCTTTCACACAACCCAACAAGGGTTTTACAAAACTAAGTAAGCACAAACCCATAAGAAGCAAATATTGATAATGAAACCCTTATTATTACAACTTGACAAAGAAACCCCATATAAACAAATTGACGAAGTTATTCAACAGGAATACTTAACCTTCAATTATCATAAAGTCTCTCATCACAAGGTTAAATAAAGAATTAAGAAAAATACACTTGTTGATGTTTAGATAACACTAACATTGGAACCGAAAGCTTCCCCAAAAGAAACTATCTTTGCAGTCTATCTTCAAAAGCCATAATTCGCAATCTCCTTTTGATGTGCCTTAACACAGTCAGCTAGGGTTTGAAGATTGGTGGAAATACAACTGATTTTGTTAGCAATACAAAATAGTAGTTGCATGTCTAGTAGCAAAATAAATCTACCATACCATCAAAGATTCAATCATTATTAAAATTGGATCGGATCACATCAAGGGTTAAGAATCATGAGATATATACCAATCTAGGGTTTAGACCAATTCTGAAAATTAACAACTCTGAAGGTCTGAATAAGGTAATAACTCCACAATATACTCTTTGCATTCCAGAGATCTGAAAATCTGAAAGGAGAAATATCAGTTACTTCCGTCTTTGGTTCTTCACTCGAATCTCCACAATCTTTAATGAATAAAAGACTAACTCCTTGATGAGGACTCGATGATGCCCTCTAACTTCACCCCTATCATTATCTTAATAAAAGACGAACAACAACCTGAAGGTAAGAGCTTACTAAAATCTGAGGGTTAGTATAACCTTAGCTCTGATACCATGTTAAATTTGTGCCCTAAATCAGTAATCAGATTTGTAACATTTAATCATGCTCTAGTTTATTAATCAGATTTGTAACATTTGATTATGCCTTAGTTTATTAATCAGATTTGTAATTCAGTAAACTATAATCAAGTAAATTCAAGAATGAAACAAGGAACCAAGAGACAAACACAAATACCCTGGGAAAACCTCCAAGGAGGAAAAACCCAGCATTAAAGACTCACAGGTCAGATTATGTATTCACTCTTATTGCATAAATACAATACCTGCTTGCTTTTCTGAATCTGATCTTTATATATCAGATCTGCCCTTTTTGCATGCTTCGAGACTGCACCAAAATGCCCTATATCCTCTTGAATAAGTTCGCCCAATCCTTGGACATGTTCGCACAATCCTTGGATAAATTCGCACAACCTTCTTTAGTGATTTCGCACCTCTTGTTTGCAGAGCTAATTAGCTGATTTCATGAATGAATGAATTGTATTTGCAAGTTGTCTTTATTTATATGAGACCTTGACCTTTATTAAGTCCAAGTCGGCCTTCCTTCTTTGGCGCCAATTTATTTATTGTGGCATGGAGTATTTAGGGTGGCGTGAAGTTATAGGGCTGGGCTCAACTTGGGGGCATGTTACCCCTTTAGGATAGGACCCAGTCCTATATGGGTTCGGATGTTGCCTTAAGGCAATCTGAACCCATCTTACCTAGTTAGAAATAACAAAAACAATGCTGTTATTTAAAATCTGTCCTTCAATGTTGCAAATTTCACTTGAATGCTGATTGAGGGTGGCTGTGAATCATGATAATCACAAAACTTACAAATTTGGAGAAGTTTGCTGGAGGATTGATGCAAAATCGCTACTTAAAGTCTTTTGAAATTTCAGACTTGACACTTGCTGATGGGATGAAGGATTTGCTGCTTCAAGGATGAAGATCGCTGCCTTAATGAAGGAAATTTGCTGTTGTTTAGAAGAAGTCGCTGCTCTATGATGATAAAATCACATGGATTGATGAAGAAAGCCACCTTATGCTTGGTGAAAAATCTCTGCCTTATGAAGAATTAAAATTGCAGCTGTTTGGAGGATAAAGTTGCTTGAGTTGATGACCAAATGAAATGATCATCAACTCCTTATAGGCATTGCCATGACCCCTAGAGATGTGACCTTTGGTATTTCAACTTCCAAGGAAGCCAACTTGTCATTTCATGATTTGCAACTTTTTCATTTTCCCATAAAGGCCGACTTGTTTTCTTTTTTAAATTTGAAATAAAACGGTCATATAAATGCCGACTTATCTTTGCCTTGGGCGCCAACACATATTACCTCTTTGCTTGTTCACCTTTTGGTCGTGGATTTTCCATGGGTGTGGATTTTCCATGATCGTGGATTTTAGGGAGGTGTGGATTTTGGCCATCCATGGATAAATGTTTCCTTCCAAGTTTGTGGACTTAAGATCTTCATCAATTAATTTCCTTCATTGTCATGTTTGCTGATTCACACAAGGCATAACAATGTTGATTTTTACTCTCAAAGTCATGGATTGATCCTTGTTTTCATTTTCATGTCAAGGATTCTTCATTGATCTCCCTTCAAGTTTCTCTCAAAACTGTTCATCAAAGGCTAAAGATAGTGAGGGATAATCTTGTTCATTGTCTAAACTCGCCACCTTCAAGCACTTAGTTGATCATTCATTCCACCTTCAATGTATTGTTGATTTCTTTACTTAACTTCATCTAAGACACTCTCTTTAACACCCATCAAGGCACTTGGATAGCATCATTCGCTTTCATCATTGCCAACCATGACCCTAAAGTCGTGGATTTCCATAGGTCGTGGAAGGAAAAAACTCATTTGGCCTTCCTTCCAAGTTGATTTCTTCGTCATTTGACTAAGTTGATCATTTCTCTATCGTTGCCTTCAACTTGAAGCATTCAAAAGGGGTAAATTCATTCATTATCACTTCCACTTAGTATCTTCACTAAGTCCCTCAAGATTGTGGATCTTGGTGAGTCAAGGATAAACTCATTTCGACCACATTTGCTTGATGATTTCACCAAGTGTTGGATAGCTCATCTGCAATGTTGACTTGGTGCATCTGATCTCTTCATCATCACTCAGACCTTGAGTCATTTTGATTAATCGCCTCATCTTGGATTTGTCATCATCTTTGCATTCCAAACTAAAGGGTGTCCAATTGCTTGCTTGAGTAAGGCTCATACCTAAGTCCTAACCTGAAGGTTGCATTATGAAGCATCATTTGGTGACCATCTTGTCTTCCTCTTACCACTCAAGCATCAAGAATCATGATGACCTCAATCTATCAAATGAGAGACCTGACTGCTGCTAGATTGCCTGAGACCTAAAACTATTGGCAAAAAGAGGGGTCCCCATTTGCAAAGGGGTGATGTGTGAAAAGGTCACAACATCTGGTGATTCCACTGGGGAAATGTTCTCGAACATATCAAGAACAAAACTCTTTGCGAACCCAAAATCTTTGGTTGACTCCCCCTAATGAATCAAGAGGTTAGAAAACATACTCAAAATGAGAGGAAAATCTCAAATTGTATCAAGGAGTCATTGATTACCTACATGTGTGCAATTGCGTTCATTCCCTCTCACAAGACAATTGTAACTCATAGATTCCGTTGTGACTAGCTACGTGATTTGTCCTAACTCAAAAAGCATCCTGGATAGAGCTTCGTTGCTAGCGAGCGTCCATAGCCTTGACGAGGTTATCACTGCAATCTCACGAATATTGCGCCATTGCCAGTTGGGCGTCCATAGCCCCGATGAGGTTATTCGCATGTTCCCCACACCAAATATTTTGATATTTTTTTTTCTTTTCTTTCTCATTCTCTTTTTTTTTCTTTTGATATTGCTTTCTTTGCACATACTTTTCCATACTATGGCTCGTAAGCAATGAAGCTCACATGGGTTTGAGAATTACAATGGTGCTGAAGCAGGATTTTAGATTTTTCACTAATCACGACTTCACCCAAGAAATCACAATGACTTAGAGTTAATTAATGTGTGTAAAGATATAGTAATCTATAGATTTCAGTATCAAGATACAAGAGGGGATTTTCTTCAAGTCAAGTACAAATCCTAATCAGATGATAACACTAGAAAAGAACCACCTCGGATTCTAAAGCACATCACAAGTATTCATTCAAGAAATGGACTGGACATAACTAGTTGAGCACCAGAGTATGTCTTGACACAATCACCTTTCTCACAAATGGATATCCCTCAAACTAAACAAAATCAAAAGAAAACTAACTAAAGCAAAGGAGATTGAACTAGAACAAAAGCAAACTAAGCTAAAGCAGACGACCGCTAGAATCAAATGACTCTAGGAAAACCGAAACTAAAGCAAAACAACGGAAAGGGAAACCTATTCTAATATTGACCCACCTATTCTAAGACCGAAGAGCAAGGAAACCTAGTCTATCTATTTACAAGGTAGGCTATGGGAGGAAACCTAGGGTTGGAAGTAATGCTTGAGGAACTGTCCATTGACGGGCAACAGGACATCCTCTCCAGTCAACATCTTCAGTTTGAAAGCATTCTCTCCCAAGATTTCAGAAATCTGATAAGGACCTTTCCAAAGTTCATTAAATTTGTCACGTTCTCCTCTTTTCTCATGGGCTTTGTCCCAATATAAAACCAAGTTGGAAATCCTAAATGCCTTGATCCTAGCTTGTATATCAAACCAATATTTTACTACTCCTTGGTGTTTCGCAAAGTTATCTAGGGCTGTGTTTGTTTTTTCCTCCAAGTTCATCAATTGTGTCAATCGTGCCTAAATTTTGTCTTCACCCTCCATATAGTCTTGAATGAATCGTAGGGTTGGAATTCTTAGTTGCACAGGGAAGACAAGATCTTGTCCATACACTAAATAGTAGGGAGAGGTTCCTAGTGAACTCTTGGCACGGGTTCTATTTGACCAATGGGAAATCTCAGTTGTGTGTGCCAATCTTTCGGATGTCTTTGTAGAAGTTTCTTGATCACACTCAGTAGGTTCTTATTTGTTGATTCAGCTAGGCCATTACCTTGTGGATAGTAGTTTGATGAGAATTTCAGTGTTTTTCCATATTCAAAGGCCTAATTAGAAAATTTCAAAGATGTGAACGTAGAACCGTTATCACATACCAAAGCGTAAGGACATCCGAACCTGGTTATGATGTTCTCCTCTAAGAATTTAATCACAACATCTGTAGTGCATAGCTTCAAATCTTGAGCTTCTGACCATCTAGTATAGTAATCAATTGCTGTTAGGATATACTTGTGTTGTGCCGAGGAAGGGGGGTTGATCATACCAATACAGTCCATACCCCACATAGCGAAAGGTTTGGTCTCGATTGCGTGCTGCAGTGGCATTGTTGGGTTCTTCTCTCGAAAAGCAGCTACCTCACATGTGGCATGTTTTCACATGCTCATGTGTGTCTCGAAACAGAGTGGGCCAATAATAACCCGCCCTTAAGATTTGATGTGCTGTAGCCAGGCTAGCTCCATGACTGGTCCTGAATTTGTTATGGAAATGTTCCATGATCTGCTTTGCTTCTTCTTTTCCAACACATCTTAGGTAAACACTTTTGTAATTACTTCGATACAATACTGGGCCTTGGAGCATGTAGTGTTGACTCTTTAACCTTAATGCTCTTTTCTACTTGGAACTCATGTGACCCGGGCATCTTTAATTAAGTAAGTAGCACACAATATCTTTGTACCATTTATCTGTAGTGACATCCTAGAGTCCGTAGACTTGTGATAGTAAATTTAAATTAGACTAATATACTCTGCATATTACTTCTTGTAAAATATATATTTCCATATATTCTGAGTGTTTCCAGCCATGATAGAGGGAGAGGGAATTACAAGTAGGGGAACGGTGTTGGGGTTATCATCTAGGTACGCCACCTCATAGTATATGACCGGGGAGTCCCATGAGGCCAAAGGGGTACAAAGGGTACTGCCCTAGAAAGGATAGATTTCAAGGGTACCCTATTGTAAGTGCCCCTGATACTCCCTGTCATGGTGAATGAATGTAATAAAAAAGCTCAAAAATAAAATTTCCTTATTTCATTCATATCATGTTGTTTTTGTGTTTTGAAACCAATCTCATCTTTTTGTTGTACTCATCTTTTTGATGCAATTTTGACTTCCAATGACTTGGTAATTTGTGGACATTCATCTATTTTCATTTTTGTTTCTTAAATGTGTGAGGTTGTGTTTTCCTTGGCCTTCTGTTTAATCCAATTTTAGTTATCTTTTCCTGATGAAAGAAGCTGATAGAATCACCTAAAGGTGACTGAATATGGCAGTTTAATGATTTCATTTAACCAGTCTTCCACTCTATAGTTATTTGATAGAAGCAACTCTTAAAAATTTAATGGAATGAAACAGAAATACACTCTTCTTGACTGTAGAATGAAAATACAACTAATTGAAAATATTAGCTTGCATTGGACAGCCACAACTGTTTGAAAATAAGAATGCTAATGCATGTGAGAGAGCAGTTAGCTGGTCTATTCTCCTGTAGATAACCAAATGACAAAATGAATTTATTCTTCAAGAGTACACACATTTCCAACTATATGCTAATTGTTCAAGATTGTGATTTGCATTGAAGCATTTTAGTCCTTCAAGCTTGTGATTTGCACTGTAAGCTATAGTTGCAACTTTCATTGGGAGAGCTAGTATAGCCACTTGAATTATATATTCCGGATGCCATTTATGAGGGTGGTCTTCTTAAGACAATTCAATTAAGTAGCCATTTCTCTTCAAAATGGCTATGCAGCCGACAAATTGACCCCCTCGTTAGTTGTTAGAAGTGTTTTATTATCGAATATAAGAGCCAATTTGTCAGCTGCATAGACACCGCCTCCTCTCTTTGGGCTAGGCTGGGTCTGGTATTGTACATATTCACTCTTCTCAATATAACTTTGACCCATTTTAACAAAAAAGCATATGGAATACAAGTTGTTAGAAGTGTTTTATTATCGAATTGCAACTGTAACTAATAATTAAAATCTGTGTTTATTGTAGTAATATGAAGTCAGATTTATTTTGTGTAATGCCTGTAAATTTCATTATCATGAACTTTTATATGAGATCACCCACCTGTTCTTGACACAGTTTGGAACCTAAACCCTTAATGATTTGGACCCAAAAAGAATACAAAATAACTACAGAGACGATCCTTAACAAATTTGATGAAATACAAAGAAATATTGCATTGCATTCCTTTTATGACAATTATGTTCATTATTGTATCAATACCATCTCTAGGTTGTTTGGAACACATTGAAAGGATTGAATTAGTGGATATGGACAGACATTGAAGATTTCTGTTTGTCTTTTTTTCCTTTTATGATGATAGGTGGCATTTGTAAACCAATACAATGACTGAGGGCTTGATATGCTTGAAGTTACAGATGATGTGTCTCATGTAACTTGTCATTGGGTTCATATTCTTTAGCAAGCTAGCTCATCTGTAATTGGATGTTTTTTAACAGAGAAAAGATACATTTCTAAAACATCGTCTAATTATATTTATACTCAAGTAATTTGTATCAATTTGACTTTTGTTTTTTGGCAGTGGGCCAGCTAGATTTGATTGGGACAGGGAAAATGAAGCTTGGCTATATCGACGAACAAAAGCAAACATGTTGGAACTTTTGGAAAGTGAATTGAGTAGTCTCTTGAATACATCAGTTACCCTTGCATCATAAAATTGATGTATTTCTAAGTTCCAGTCGTCCATGTTAACTTTAATTAACCGCTGTTAAATTGCAATATGTCCACCAGGAAGATACGTTTAATTAACTGCCTTTACTTGTTATGAGAAAGCAATTTCTGTTGGCATTCGATTGTATCCGTTAGTAATAGGAACTTAGCATTAATCTGATAGATCAAGATTGATCAGGTTCTGTCAACTTTAACAAAAGGAGGACATTTGTTTTTCCGAAGGAGCTGCCAAGTATCCATCTAAATGGTTGAATTCACTGAGTATGCTAGGTATCATTAGTGGTTTTTTTAATTCTGTATGTTGTGTATGGAAAGTGAAACAAATGGATTATCTGCGTTTACATTTATTTATGAGGAAGAATCTTTTTATGATACTAGTGTTCTACTTTAAATTGGAACTTTGGGGGGTGAAGCTTTCAATCGGGCAAATTAATTTTAAAAGGTGTTTTAGACGTTCAAGGTTCTCAATAGAGAATAAACTGCCTACTTAATATACTATTAAATTTTTATCTTATTACCGGCTCACTGTGAGCATTGCCAAGTCATTGGTAGTTACTAAATGCCTTGGGTGTGAAGAAAGGCTACAGTAATTCATAGAAATGCTTCAAATCTGTTATTTGATTAGTTTAAAAGGTGACATTTGCAAGTCTTAAGGAGGCCAAGTGATAGTTGAAGTTAAAGAATAAATGATTCTACTTGCAACCTTGCAGTCACAACTGATTATAGTTTATAATGGGAGTAAATCTACAATAAAAATGTGTCTCACTTGGATGATGGCGGTTGGACTCACCTGGGACATGATTAATCATCTATGGAGGTTCTTTGCATTGAAGCAAGGGAACAAGCTCTTCTTAACGAGGTTGTGGAGAAGATTTTGAAGATTGGGAGGGGAAGGGGTGTGTGTGTGTGCGCTATACTTCATGGCCCACCTATATTGCGTGGACCTTGATCCTTCTAATCAACAGGGATAAATTTGAAAAATTTAAGTTGCTGGATTACTTTAAAATTTTGGAGTGTTTTTTCAAAACCTTTCAAGGGAGTTACTCAAGATGATAAAATAGAGCACACAATTGAGATTGACCTTGAAAGGAACCTGAAGTTGTTTCCCCTAACAAATATTGTTCATTGTAAAAAATTGAAATTGAAATGCTTGTGTATGAGTCACTAGAAACTGGAATCATTGTGCCTAGCAAATGACATTCTAAACTAGTAGTCTTGGCTAGTAAGAAGGGTTGGTCTCATCACTCGTGCGTCAATTACATAGTGCTTAAGAGAACCACCATAAAGAACAAAATTTCAGAGATCAATTATTATAAACAGATGGATGAGCAACATGGATCCAATTATTTTTGGAAGACTAACCTTCTACCGGCATTTTGGCAAAGATGTAGAAATTATTGTATGCTTTCGCTACATTTCAAGAATTGAAATTTGTTTTTGCAGTTGTGAGATATCCCTGTTTGTAGTACACCAATAGAGCAACTCTAAACATATCGTATTATAATGAACATGAAATTTTCAATTTTCATTCCATTAATGTTATAATCATATACTTGTTTGAGAAAATTTATAGTATGCCTTATGATGACTAGAACAAACTGATAATAAAATCAGAAGTAGTATTTCTTTATTTATTTCATATTTTTATTATTATTGAATGCGCCAAAAGAACCAACTACATATTTGTTATGGAAAAAGGTAAGAGTCCCATAGTAGTCCCAAAAGTTGGTTAATAAACTATTGTTGAAAAAATTGTAATCTTTGAAGATGAAAGATGGAGGCTTTGTAAATGCTCATCGTAATATTTTCAATTTAACTTTGTCATTTATTGTTAATTAGTGCCAATTTAGACTAAGTGGATAATTATATTATATTTCTTTGTTTATTTATTAAATAAACAGAAACAAGGGTTTCAACCCTTTACAAAGTTTGCCAAAAGGTTATGCAAAATATGCCCAAGCTAGTAAAAAACAGCAAAGAAACAACACGACAAAAAAAGAGAGGTATAATTGGAAGCAACCTACCAAAAACAACAATAAACAATGAAAGAGTTGGGATCCCTCAAGGTCCCACTTACATAATGCCAAGCCTAGAATGAAGTGGCCTTTTGCCAAGCACTCGAGTTTGAGTTTAGGAGAGGGAATTAGGAAGGCCTTTTTTCCTTCTTTTTATAACAGTCCAAGCTACATTATCCTCCAGAAAGAGCATGTCATTGTGCAAAGAGAGAGCCAAAGAATGATGAGGTAAAGGGTTACTTTCCACCACAAGAGTAGCTAAGGGTTGATTTGAAGCAATGGCCAAGATGGTTTGTGAGGTTGGGGCAAGAGGTTCCCTATTAGAATCCAAAGGACATAGTAGAGTTGTATCAAAAGTTGACTTCAACTGGGATTGTGCCCTGACCGAATTTGTCGGAATGGATACTCTCAATCCTTGGCTCTTAGCTGAAGAGGTTCAACCTATTGGCTCGTGCCCCCGTATTTGGTGGCAAAAAATACTTTGTGAAGGCCCTCGCTGGGTTGGCAGCTCGGGGGCTTTATGCCCTTGCTAGGTTGTCATGCTTGCAGGTCTGGACCTCCGTAAAAAAAGAAGAGTGATTTGACGAAGGATCAAGAGCATGGATGATCAAACGATCTTCATTATCATTCTTTGACCAAGTAGCAATGCCTTTATTATGCAAGAGAGGACAATCCATAGCCAGGTGATTATGGCAGAGCAATGACAACATTGTAAATGGTAAATGTTTTTCACCAAAACTAGAGGAAATTGTAAGTATCTTGTTAAAATCAAGAGAATCCATGGATGAATCTTTTAGTGATGCTTTGGTTATTTGGGGTAGGTCAAAGAATAAAAAGTGGGTAAGGAGAAAGTTGGAGGTAGGAAGACCAAGGGAAAGAGCAAGTCCAACTCTTTTGGCAAACCTTAAGTGTTGGAATGCTGACATTAGAGGTTGCATAAAGAAACAATGCAAGTCGAAGAAATATAGGTATTTTGTTGATTTTTTAACAATGTCAAGTTTAGTAATGGTGATTTTATCTTTGTTAGCATTATTGGTGATGATTCTTGTTGATTGATTTAGGTGCCATATCACATGAATCCTCATAGGGAATGCTATTTTATATATAAAGAGTATGATGGTGAATAAGTTTTCTTTGGTGATAAAAAAATCTTTATATTTGTTACCTAATTCATGGATGAATTTGATAATGACAATACGTGGTAAGTGTTTTTCACCAAAACTAGAGGACATTGTAATTATCTTGTTAAAATCAAGAGAAAATCCATGGATGAATCCTTTAGTGATGCCTTGATTATGTGGGGTCGGTCAAAGAATAAAGGTAATTAAGGAGAAGGTTGAGATAGGAAAGTCCAAGGGAAAGAGCAAGTCCAACACTCTTGGTAAACCTAAAGTAAAGTGTTGGAACTGTGGCATGAGAGGTTATAAAAATAAATAGTGCAAGTCTAAGAAGAAATACGATTATTAAATGCTTGAATAATGACGAGTTTAGTAGTGATGATTTTATATTTATTATTGATTATAATTTTTAGTTGATTTATTTAAGTGACATTACATGAATCCTCATAGGGAGTGCTACTTTAAATATCAAGAGTATGATGGTGGGCAAGTTTTGTTTGGTAATAAAAAATGTATCTTTGTATAGTTGGCCAAGGAAAGGTGAAGGGATGCTTCAAGGTTGGGAGAATGAGGACAATTCTTGATGTTTTACATATTTTAGGTTATGCAACAAATCTTTTTTTTTGGTAACTCAGGTGTATCCCTGTGACCTAGTCTAACGCCCAACCTTGCCTTGCCTTGGGCTTACTTATTGCCAAGTTGGGGTCAGGAGGGGGCGAGCTGAGACAAGACTAATACCCTAGGGATGCACACAATCACTAGCAAACCACATGCATAAGGTCAACTTGAGCTCAGAGTCAAACCCAAGACCAGTAGGGAGCAAACCCATGACCCAAGCCAACTTCGCTACTCATGCGGGTTAAGAAATCTTATTTTTATGTCTAAGATGGTTGTTTATGGAATACATGTTATATTTGATGAAAATGGTCGTAGGTTGGCTAGAGGAAATTTGGAATTTGCTAAAAAGCTAACACGCATGAAATGCTCTTTATGCTACAAACATCAATCTTGTGTATCTCAATTAATGTAACTAAAAATGAATTTTTGTTTGAAAAACTTGAGAGTAAGAACATGGTGACATCGTGTCTTTAGAAAAATAGATTGGGGTTAATTTATTTTAGGGAGCAAGTAAGAATATGGTAAAATGATAACATTGTGTGTTCGGAAAAGTATAATAGGGTTAAGGGTTTTTTAAGGGAGCGCTAGAGCAAGAGAGATTTTGGAAGAGATTCATGGTGACATGTTTGGTAATGTGGATGTGCCTTCCATTATCAAGCCTTGATATTATGTTTTCTTTATAAAGGATTATTTTAGACAAGATTGAGTATATTTTCTAAGAAGTTCAATTTTTTTTCACAAGTAGTTAAAATAACTTGTAGATAATCAAACCAATAAGAAAATAAAATTGTTAAGGTCAAATAATGGAAAAGAGCATTATTGTAAGGAATTTGAAGTATTCTACAAGCATGTGGAATTGCTATACAAAAGACAACACTAGATATCATAATTCAATTATATTATGTACATTTTATTATAATTTTAATTTGTATGAATGAAACTTATTTTTTTTTATTATTATTATTATTTTATGTACCTAAATTATAATTATTTTATATGTTTATTTATTTATTGCATTTCATTATTAGTTTATCACTATTTAATAATTGAATTAATCAAACAAATACTTTTAAAAGCTAATTATGACTAAATAGCTATATTTTCTAACTTAATGAACGTCGTTAAATTTGCCAAAGAGAGGGCCATTGTACATCATTGTACATTCTATACATCTCTTTGGTGGCAATCCTTTGAGTTGTATAAAAAACATGAAATTGCTTAATGAAATCGCTAATTTTATGTTGATCATGATGAGTGTGCAACCCATGTAACTGTTGAACATCAAGCTCAATCTACTCTTATTTTCCCTTAATAATAAAAAGTTCAAATGTGCCAATTGCATTAATGAGCTTCTTAGCTTGAGTAACACTAATTATGGAGATTGTGGCTTTCTTAATTGTAGTATTCAAAGTATAGGACCCACCATTAAGCACCAAAGTATATTGATTCCACCTATGAAAATAAATGGCATCCACATACATACATATGAATTTCCAACTTTCAAAAGCAATTTTGCATATTTATGAGGGAATCACATCAATGAAAATATCACCTGTATATTCAAGTCCAATGCTAAAATTAAACCTACATTGTTTCTTGATTATTATGTCTCCATCTTTCCTTGTAAGTAGAATTGTGGATGCCCCACCATCTTCAAATGCAATTCTTCAACCATCTTTGGTGATATGGGGTTAGCTTGTGAAAAAGTATCAATAAATAATTCACCTTCACCTTCTTGATTCTAATTATAAAAAAACTGCATGAGAACTTCCTCTTCTTTGTCATTAGTTCAATAGACATTTCCACATATTTGCAATATCAACATTTTTATGACCTAAATATTGATCCATCTTGTAGCCTAGAATTTTATTTATTTAATTATTTTGATCTATAAGCTAGGCATAAGGGAACCTTATCTCGTGTAATTAATAAGAAATAAAAGGGAATAAAGTGCATGCCTTGAAACAAGGGTGTATAAGACAACTACATAATTATCTATTTGACAAATAATCTAAACTTGAAAGATCCATCTTAACATGGAGACACATGATCATGACACTAAAAGACACCCTATCAACAACAGGGTGCAATCGAGTGCTTTAAGGTTTTTCCCCTTTCTTAGAAGATCCCAATGACATTGGATGCAAGGATTTAATAGAAGATCTCTTTCTTCCTTTCAACTTATGTCCACTTGTAATGTATCTCTATGTTGTGCTCAAATTTCCTTATTGAAGATTTTCCATTGTCTCTAAAATTGCCACATGCAAGTTATAGATTTAGAGGGAGCCGCCAAATTATCTATGAGCTTAGTAACATCTTTATTCATAGAAGTCAAATGTGACTGCCCCATATTTGTGTCTAGAAGATCAAGAGGCGATGAAGTGTTCTACTTTGGGCTAGAGGTGAAGATAACAAGGAGGGATTTGGCTCCTTACAAGCCTATGAAGGAATAACATAATGTTGGGTTCAACTCCAATCTACCAAGTGGGAGTACTACATGGTATTTAATTTGTTCTAAGCTTTAGATTTTGGACATTGGTTGGTAGCATGATCTGTAGAAAAAAAGATTTTGAATCTGAAGGTGATTCTTTCATAGTCAACAAGATGCCTCCAACACTTGTTACCAACTTTTAGAGAGATGTCAACAGGAAGACCTTTGGATGGGCCCATTTCCACACATAAACGCACATAGGTGGAGCTTGTGTAATTGTCTATTTCCTCTAAAGCACAATAATACTTACCTAGATTGTTTCTACTAGCTTGCAAACTCTCTAGTTCCTAGAATTGCAAGGGGAGTTAGGGTAGGCAAATTGAGAGGTATGTAGAGGTGAAAGTCTTTGCGCAATGATCAAAGGATGGAAACCAAGGTTTTATACACAAGAAATCTCTCTAAAAAATCTAAGTCCCATTTTTTAGCACCTTTTATTTGTCTTCCTTAGATTAAAACTCAAGAATAAAGAAGCCCCTTGTGCAAGGATAAATACAAAACTCGTCCTCCATGCACTTTAGTGGTCCAGTTATGGAAGTCGTTGAGCTTTGGCCAAGTAGTCAGAAATCTACAAATGAGAGCATAGTTTAGCTAATTTTTGTCCATGTCAAGATGAATGCAACTTTATCGTTCTAGATAATTTCCAAAAACTATCTTATCTTGTATTTGTTGTGTACAAACATGTATTGCTTATGATAACATTCCAACATTTTGAAATCAATTAAACAAAAATTGTTAGCCACATGATTGACAATAATTTGAAAATTATGCATTGAATCCCCTATTATAAATTATCATATGAAAAAATACAAAAACATGAGGCTCATAATGTAGTTGTGATTAAAGTTTGTAAACAATCTTAGATGTGACATATGAAATAAGTATTTGATAGCATTTCCTAGGTATGCAACTAGTACGAAATTATTTCGTTTCTATCTTATAAAAATGAAATTTAACCTTTGTAATGTGTTAGGTTTTTTACACATTAATAAAGTAGTTAAAATGATCATATTATGAATATAATTGTGATTTTTTTTAATGCTATGAATCTCACCCATTGTGTTTCTCTAAAATTCCTATAAATCTCATCGAGACCAATTGTGTAACACTATGAATGTGCCATTACAATGCAATATAAATTGTCATTTTATGTTTACATATACATTGTCATTCTCTTATCTCTAAAATCCATCTATAAACTTGTTAGCAGCAATCAAGAAGAAAGACTAAGAGGGGGCGGGGGGAGAAGGAGCGGGGGGGGGGGAGGGGGAGAGGAAGGTGAATCGGTCTTCATCGAGTCTCAAAATTAAACTTCAAGACATAAACTAATAAACTGCAACAATAAATAGATAAGCAAATTAACAACACAACACACAACACCAAGATTTTTGACGTGGAAAACCCGGTTAAGGGAAAAACCACGGTGGGAACCTACCCATAGTCTGCAGTAGTATGTGAAAATATTATAATAGGGAATGCACATGCATTCAGGCACACTACCTAGAGCTCACTGCTCAAAAGATATTTGCCCAAAAGGCTACAACCCTTAGGAAAGTCTCACTAAATTACAATATGATTTGGACTACAATCCGGAAGAAATGAATTGCAATGATAGCATCTACAAATGCCTGATGACAGTTCCGGTTAACCACAATTGTTTGTTCAACAACACCAATCTCACCTCAACATTTCACTTAATGATAAATCTCTTATTCACACATTCACCTCTCTCTGATAATGCAGACACAATACTGACACCAAAACTAAGTGAATAATTCACCTATATATACAATTCATCAACCTTGATAATAAGGTCATCTAAACCCTCAACCCTTAACTCACAATTACAAAAAATACATTACATGATACAAAGATCGATCATCGGACCAATATAATGATTAACATTACATAGCATGGACTTAATTCAATTTCCCAAACGATCTTATCCACCAGAAATCATGCCAAAATCAATCGCAACACGATACACCATTAAAAATAAGCATAACATGAAAATCATCATCGATTGATGAAAACCACCAAAAATTCGCACAACGATCAATGCGGATCACCAAAACAAATAGGAAACGACTAGGAAATGCCACCAAGCATGTTAGAATCATCACCAATAACTGCACCAACACCACTTATCAAATTTTCTTCGATCAACATAAAAAAACTCAAAAATACAACCAATCAACAACAGTCACGAAGAAAGATAACTTGCGGGGCACCAAATCATGAACCATCTGAAATGAAGATACATATGAGCATCCCAAACAATATCCCAAAACCTTAGCACAAGATCTGATCACATCGGAATATACCAGAGGAAATACTAGATTTTGTAAAACAGTGATCAACAAAAGCAAACTACAAATCCAGATCAGAAGATCTCCCCAAAATCACTAGAATAAATCACAGGAATATGTTGACATCAATAACAACAACCATATCCAACAATCTCCCCCTTTGGCATTGATGACAACATATGAATGTGAAAAAAAATCAATGCAAAGAAGGAAGATATCAACAACAAACTCCCTCTAAGATTAAGATAGATAATACAATTTTTCACATGATCTCTCTCCCCCTTTGACAGCAATGCCAAAGATCTCCAAAACAAAAAACCAAACTCTCTCCCAAAACAAAAACATGAATCTCTCTCCCCCTGGGACACACATCCAAATCAACAGACTACTTCAGCAGAGGAGCAACACCAACACACCAATCCAGATAAAAGAATAAGGCTCTGAAATTCACCGGATTGATGCAACTCAATGCATCTAGTTCTCATTAAGGGGGGTGGATACCCCTACCATGGCTCTCAAGTAAATAAATGTATCTGCAGGCAAAGACTTAGTGAACATATCAACAATTTGTTCCTTTGTAGATACATATTCCAGCTTCACCTTCTCTTCATTGACTTGCTCTCTTAAGTAATTATATTTGATTGATATATGCTTGGTATTTGAATGTTGCAAAAGATTTTTTGACATGTTTATAGCACTAGAATTATCACAGTAAATGATAGTAGGCTCATCATGAATAACTCTCATATCTTTCAACATTTACTTCATCCAAACTATCTGAGTGCAATTACTAGCAGCAACAATGTACTTAGCTTCAATAGTAGATAAGGATACTGAATCTTGTTTCTTACTTGCCCAAGAAACCAACTTCTTTCTCAAAAAGAATGCTCCATTGGTAGTACTCTTTCGGTCATCAACATCACCAGCCCAATCTGCATTAGTGTATGCACACAACATGAAATCATCATTCTTTGGATACCATAAACCATAATTCACAGTCCCCTTTAGATATTTGAATATCCTCTTAACAACAATGACATGACTCTCCTTCGGATCAACTTGATATCTAGCAACCATACACACAACATGCATAATGTCAGGCCTAGTTCGAGTAAGATATAGTAGTCCACCAACCATAGATTTGTACAAACTCTGATTAGTTTTCGGAGATTTATCATTTTTGGACAATTTACAACCAGTCACCATAGGAGTTCCAACCGGTTTGGAATCATCTAGTCCAAACTTTTTCAACAATTCCTTCACATACTTAGTTTGAGATATAAAGATACATTTTCCTGTTTGTGCAATCTGCAAACCTAGGAAAAACTTCATCTCACCAATCATAAGATATCTCAAATTCTTTTTGCATATCGCCGACAAACTTCATACTCATATCATCATCACCAATAAAAATAATGTCATCAACAAAGACTTCAACAATCAAAATGTTATCATTTTCAATCTTAAAGTACAGATTATTGTTAGCAATGCCTTTAGTAAATCCCAATTTCAACAAGTATTTGTCTAATCTAGCATACCAAGCTCTAGGAGCTTGTTTCAATCCATATAGTGCTTTCTTCAAATTACATACCATGTCTCCATCTTCCGACAGTGAAAATCCATCAGATTGTTTAATGTAAACCTCTTCCTCTAGATCACCATTCAAAAATGTAGATTTGACATCCATCTGATATACCTTGAAATCTTTATAAGCATGATAAGAAAGTAACAGTATAACAACTTCAATTCTGGCAACCAAAGTAAAATTTCTTCATAATCAATTCCTTCTTGTTGTGAATATCCTTTGCATACTAGTCTATCTTATTTTTGACTACTTCACCGACTTCATTCAATTTGTTCCTAAAAACCCACTTAGTACCAATAACATTTTTATCCTTAGGTCTAGGCACAAGTTCCCAAGCGTTATTCTTTTCAATCTGATCTAACTCTTCTTCCATGGCTCTTATCTAGTTATCATCTTTACAGGCTTCAACAACATCTTTAAGTTCAACTTTAGAAATCAAACATACTTCTTCTGTAGCTAACCTTCTTCTAGTCATCACACCTTTAATTCTTATCACCAATAATCTGATTCTCAGAATGATTCAATTTAACATACCTCGGAGTCTTCTGTTTGTTCTAATCCTTAGGTTCCTACACATCATCACCAACAGTAACAACATCCGGATTAACAGTCTTTATCGGATTATTCTCATGCTTAGGCTCTTTAGGCTGAATAGGAGCTAAGACAACATGTTGACCATCATCATAAGCTTTGATCTCCTTTCCTAGGTTGTCATCCATCTTCACATAGCATCGGTAGGCTTTGCTATTTGTAGAATATGCCAAAAAGATACTTTCATCACTTCTAGCATCAAACTTTCCAATATCATCATCTCTCTAGATATAACATTTGCTACCAAAAACTTTGAAATGTTGCACAATAGGAACATGACCAAACCAAATCTCATAAGGGGTCTTACTAGTATCACCTTTGATATGAAATCTGTTAAGTGTATAGATTGCAGTGTTAATAACTTCTCTCTAGTAGACCTTCAGAATATTTCCTTCAATCAACATAGTTCTAGCAGCATCCAAAACAATACGATTCTTCCTCTCAACAACTCCATTCTGTTGTGGGGTTCTCGGAGCAGATAGCTATTTTCTGATTCCATGCATCTCATAGAATGAATTGAAGTCACCGGAACAAAATGTTCCACCTCTATTAGATCTCAGACACTTCTGTTTCAATCCGGACTCAGCTTCAACTTTAGCTTTGAATATCTTGAATTTCTCAAATGCTTCTGATTTTTCCTTCAAAAAGACAACCCATATCATCTTGGAATAATCATCAATTAGCAGCATAAAGTATCTATCACCCCGCACACTTCTAACATTTGTAGGTCCACACAGGCCAGTATGCACAAGATCTAGCAATCCATCAGATGTATACCGTCCACTCTTGAAAGAAATCCTTGTTTGCTTTCCCAGCTGACATTCCTTACATATCAGATCAACAGGTTTAACAATCTTAGGAAGATCTCTAACAACTTGTATAGAATTGATCTTAATCAATGAATCAAAGTTTACATGTCACATTCTTCTATGCCACAACCAACTCTCATCTATCTTAGCAACCAAACAACTTTTCTCACCAGCATTCAAATGAAAACTGTTACCTTCACTCTTAGTCCCAGATGCAATCTCTATACTAGAGGCATTCAAGATCTTGCATTTACCATCCTTGAATTGTAGATCATAACCATTATCAACCATATGTCCAACACTCAAAAGATTATGCTTCAAACCTTCAACATACAAGACATCATCAGTGTTATGCTTATCATCAAAAGAAATAGAACTTCTCCCACATATTACACAGGCAGTGTCATCTCCAAATATAATTATTCCACCATCATACTTTTCCATGGTTACAAATTTGGTTTTACCATTGGTTATATGATGTGAACAACCACTGTCAATCACCTATTCACCATTTTATACTACCTTAGCAGCCAAAGCTTTCTCCTCAACAAGAGAACTAGTGGAATCAAAAGATACAAGTCTATCTTCTTTAATGACAATAAACACAACTTCATCTCCTTCTGATTCATCATCTGTAACACCTTCATCTGCAACATAATAACAGTTCTTCTGGTTTGTAAACTTCTAGTTAGACTTGCAAGGCTTATCATATTTCTCATGCTTCTCATATATATCATTCCTATCATGCTTATCAAACTTATCATGTCTGTTATACTTAGTCACTCTCTCCAGGCATCTAGAAGCAAAATGTCCCATCTTATTACAAGAAAAACATTTCAAGGGCATCTTTCCATCATACTTACTGGCATCTTTAGACAATCTCCGAGCAATCAATGCTTCAAGCTCATCAAGCTCTCTTTCTTGCTCTGCTATTTCTCTTTTTTCTCTTTCATATTTGGATATCCTGCACTCATCAGGATCAAATTTTTGGTTACCGGATACAAATGCTGACGCTCTAAATGCAGTCTTAGACTTTCCATGTGATTCTCCAAATTCACTCAGCTCAAATACAACAAGTTTTACAACCAGCATATCTCCTGTTACTGTAGTCACACTTTAGATCTCATCAATAACAACAAACTTATGTTTATAAGCAGGAGACAAATATCTTAGCACCTTAGCAACAAACTCATCTTCCTCAATCTTTCCACCGACACACCTGATACCAAGAAAAATTTTATTCACCTTAACCATGTATGAATGTATGTTCTCATCATCTCCCATCTTCAATGTCTCATGCTTTCCTTTCAAACTTTGCAACTTAGCAACTTTCATTTGACTATCACATTCATACAGGATCTCAAGCTTTTCCTAGATCTCATATGCGGTTTGAAGTCCCACAACATTTGTCATTTCAGAATCAGTTAGGGCACTAAGCAATGCTTGCTTCACTCCTATGATGTTATATTTTGCTTCCTTAACCTCATTAGGAGTGGATGGTCAATTCTGAGGAACAACATAAACATTCTTAGTGATCTTCCAGTAATCCTCTCCAAGACATTTAAAGTGCACCTCCATCTGGCTCTTCCATACAGTATAGTTACTTCTATCAAACCTTGGACTGTCCTTCTTGAAAAGAATACCTTGAGCTGCCATCCAGGATATCCTCAAGCGATTAAGATTTTACCGAAGGATCTGGCTCTGATACCAATTGCTAGCAGCAATCAAGAAGAAAGACTAAGAGGGGCGGGGGCGAATCAGTCTTCACCGGATTTCAAAATTAAACTTCAAGACATAAACTAAAAAATTGCAGCAATAAACAGATAAACAAATTAACAACACAACACATAACACCAATATTTTTGACATGGAAAACCCGGTTAAGGGAAAAACCATGGTGGGAACCTACCCACAGTAATATGATACTCTATAGTAGTATGTAAAAATATTACAATGGGGAATGCACATGCATTCAGACACACTGCCTAGAGCTCACTGCTCAAAAGATATTTGTCCGGAAGGCTACAACCCTCAAGAAAGTCTCACTGACTTACAATATGATTCAGACTACAATCCGGAAGAAATGAACTGCAATGATAGCATCTACAAATGCCTGATGATAGTTCTAGTTAAGCACAATTGTCTGCTTTGCAACACATATCTCACCTCAACACTTCACTGAATGATAAATCTCTCGTTCGCACATTCACCTCTCTATGATAATGCAGAAACAATAACGACACCAAAACTACGTGAATAACTCACTTATATATATAGTTCATCAACCTTGATAACAAGGTCGACTAAATCCTCAACCCTCAACTCACAATTACAAAAATTACATTACACGATACAAAGATCGATCACCAAACTAATATAATGATTTACATTACATAGCATGGACCTAATTCAAATTTCCAAATGATCTCATCCACCAAAAATCACGCCAAGATCAACCACAACAACACCATCAGAAATACCACAACACGATAATCATCACCGATTGATGAAAACCACCGAAAATTCACACAATGATTAATGTAGATCACCAAAACAAATTGGACACGAGTAGGAAAAACCAACAAGCACACTAGAATCATTACCAACAACTAAACCAACACCACTTATCAAATCTTCATCGATCAACATCAGAAAGCTCAAGAACATAACCAATCAACAACTGTCACGAAGAAAGATAAATTATCGAGCACCAAATCATGAACCATCTGAAATGAAGATACATAGGATTATCCCAAACAATATCCCAAAACCTCAACACAAGATTTGATCACACCGGAATATACCAGAGGAAATAATGGATTCTGTGAAATAATGATCAACAAAACCAAACTACAAAACCGGATCAGAAGATCTCCCCAAACTCACCGGAATAAATCACATGAATATGTTGACATCAATGACAACAACATATCCTAGCAGCAACAATGAACAATCATATCCAACAATCTCTCCCTTTGGCATTGATAGCAACATATGAATGTGAAAAACAATCAATGAAAAAAAAGAAGATATCACCAACAAACTCCCTCTAAAATCAAGATAGATAATGAAGAAGTTGAGAAATACAACTTCAGAGATCCCAAGAACACCTGCAAGTAAAATACTTGTTACAAGAGAAGAATAGAGACAAGAAAGAATAATAGCTCTGAACAAAATGATTATCATTCAGAAAAGGAATTAATAAAAAAGTACAATACAATCCTTATAAAAGGAGATTGTGCAACCCTATAGGGATAAAGTGTATAATTATTAAATACCTACAACATTATTAAATGCCTAAGTTTAGTTTAAGCGTAGAGTATAATAGACTAATAATTAAATAAATAATTATTAGCCACAACATGATAACTCTAACACCCCCCCTTAAGATGAACTTAGGGAGTAGCTAAAAACAACAAAGGACTAAAAAATGCATTTAAACAAAATGCATGAAAGTAACAATGGATCCCGACAACTAGGTTTGATGAGGTACCCAAGTACAAAAGATCTCTGTAAAGCAGAGAAATAAAAAAAACCTCATGGGAAAAAACTCTAGTCTAAAAAGAGATGAAGGCTATTCAAGGACTGAAGAAGCCTCCAAACTAGAGAATGTTTCAGAAAACAGGAACAAAGGATGAACATGAAGAAAACCACTGAAGCATGAAGCTGCAAACACTATCAAGAATAACTATTGATTTGAAGAACTTCCATTAAAATAGAAGATGATCAGGTAGAGAATATTGTAATCTGCTTGAGTGCTCTCAAACAGTACTACTCGAATTAGATGACAAGCAAAAGCAAACAACTGAACTCGAAGATATAGATGGCAAAAAACACCAAAGTTTGAAGAGCTGATCAATCGAAGATGGAAGGTTGCCTCCAAAAATAGGAATGAAAGAGTGTCCATATGGTAAATGATCCATCTCACCAAAATGCATAGGTAACCAGCCATTGTATCCACCTAGTACATATGAATAAATACTGAATACATAACTCACTCCAACGAACCAAGGAAGCATTAGAACCAACAACCAACATGAGAAACCCCCCTCATAATGCTGACAAGGGAGAGGCGACAGGTACACTGAAACTAAATGCCAAGAAAAACTGCATGACGAAGAATCAGGAACATTGAGAGTGCGGCAAAAAGTACAAACACATATAAAGGCTAGTGTTGTGGAAAGAACACTCACTTGACACACACCATGAGGCTAATGTCGTGGAAGGAACACTCACGTGACAAAGATAGATGACAAACAAAAGCAAACATCAAATCCCCCCATGACACTTTATAATGAAGTGCAATTACAATAAGGCACAAGATGTGCAAGATTCCAAACATGCAAGTCATAGTGAAATTTTATCTCAATGCGTTTGCAAAAAAGAAAATGCTTACAAAATGATGTATACAATGCTCAAAGAAGACAAAAGGATGGAAATACATGAAGAACAACAAAAAAAACAAGTCATTCCACGTAAACGAGAAGCTTCCACGATCTCATATGTCCAAGTAATTCACCAGAGTGTGAAAACACAAAAAAAAAAACTGAATAAAACGTACCTAGAGTAAAATCTGGAAAAAGTGCATGGATGGCTGTGAATAGCTCTGAAACATTGTCCCAACACCGCTGGAATCGTGAAAAACGGAGAAACTGACAAAAAGATATGAGCTCGGGTTGAAAAAAATACCTCTGACTTCAAATGGCTATAGAATGTACCAGGTGATGAAACCCACAAATCTGAAAATTAGACGAAACTAGCTTTCCAACGATATCTCGTTTGCCAAAAACTCATATTGTATGCCAAAGATATGGCCAAAAGAAAAAAAACTTCTTTTTTAGGGCACAAAGAGGGTTCAAAGGGGCCAATATGCTATCCGTACCGTTGACATCAACATGACGTCATGCTGATGTCAATGAAATATTTTGAGGATATTCTTTGCTGTCGGAAAAAAATCCTCCCCACCGGAAAAAATTCCATCCACTAGAAAACATAGCTGAGAAAAAAATCCGGTGCCTGAAAAGGGCCCTGACCAGGAAAAAATCTAGTGGGCAGGGGGCTTGGGTGGCGGCGGCGGTAGTGGCCGAGAGGAAGCAGGCAGGAGGCGGCGGCAACAAGTGGTCGGAGGGTGGCAGCGGCAGGTGGCACGAGGACTAGAGGTTGGCGATCGGGAGGTGACTGTTGTCCGGCGGAGCAGGAGGGCAAGTTGCATGGCAGGGGCCGGAGCGGCGGTGGCGGCGGAAAGACAAGGCCAGGGCGGAGTCATTGCTAGAGTGCCCGCCATAAAATGTCGCCGAGGGGAGACAAGGCCTGCTGCTAATGGGGCAGGGGCCACGACTTGCTGTGGGTCGTACGGACTTGCAGAGGGTGCTGACCCCCACTTTCTTGCTTTTTTCTCTTTTGTAAAAAAAATGAAACCCTTTTTTTAAAAAAAAAAAATGTGTTTTTACAATTTTTGGTGCATTCGGCCTAGGTATTCCGTTAAAATGCTGAATATTTTTTGTTTTATTTGCTCGAAATCCGTGCCCAGAAAAAGGTGTAAAACCAAAAAAAAATCCTAAAGCCAAAGTTGTCCAAATTGGACAAATTTTATATGAAAATGGGGGTTTTTGGGTGCTTTGAGCTCAACAATGAGGTCTGTTTGAGCCCAAAATGCCCAGAAATAAAAAATCCCCATATGCATATAAAAAACTCTGAAAAACTTGAAACTCTAGCCTCTTCTGAAAAATCAAGAACAAGTAGCAGCAGATGTAGGCTCTGATACCATGAAGAAGTTGAGAAATACAACTTCAGAGATCCCAAGAACACCTGCAAACAAAATACCTGTCACAAGAGAAGAATGAAGATAAATAAGCAATAATAGCTCTGAAGAAAAAGATTATCATTCAAAAAGGGAATTAATAAAAAAGTACAATACAATCCTTACAAAAGGAGATTGTGCAACCCTAAAGAAACCCTAAAGAGATAAAGTGTATTTAATAATTACCTACAATATTATTAAATCCCTAAGTTTAGCTTAAGTGTAGAGTATAATAGAGTAATTTTTAAATAAATAATTATTAGCCACAACATGATAACTCTAACAGATAATACAGTTTTTCACACGATCTCTCTCCGCCTTTGACATGAATGCCAAAGATCTCTAAAACAGAAAACCAAACTCTCCTAAAACAAAAACATGAATCTCTCTCCCCCTGAGACACACAACCAAATCAACAGACTACTCCAACAAAGGAGCAACACCAACACAACAATCCGAATAAAAGAATAAGGCTCTGAAATTCACCGGATCGATGCAACTCAATGCATCTAGTTCTCATTAGAAGGGATGGATACCCCTAACTTGTCTCTCAAGTAAATAAATGTATCTGTAGGTAAAGGCTTAGTGAAAATATCAACAATTTGTTCCTTTGTAGATACATATTCCAACTTCATCTTCTCTTCACTAACTTGCTCTCTTAAGTAATTATATTGATTGATATATGCTTGGTCTTTGAATGTTGCACCAGATTCTTTGACATGTTTATAGCACTGGAATTATCACAGTAAATGATAGTAGACTCATCATGAATAACTCTCATATCTTTCAAAATTTGCTTCATCCAAACTATCTGAGTGGAATTACTAGCAACAACAATGTATTCAACTTCAACAGTAGATAAGGATAACGAATCTTATTTCTTACTTGCCCAAGAAACCTTCTTTCCCCAAAAAAATGCTCCACTGGTAGTACTCTTCCAGTCATCAACATCACCAGCCCAATCTGCATCAGTGTAGGCACACAACATGAAATCATCATTCTTTGGATACCATAAACCATAATCCGTAGTCCCCTTTAGATATCCGAATATCCTCTTAACAGCAGTGACACGACTCTCCTTTGGATCAACTTGATATCTAGCAGTCATACACACAACATGCATAATGACAGACCTAGTCTGAGTAAGATATAGCAGTCCACTAACCACAAATCTATACAAACTCTGATTAGCTTTCAGAGATTCAACTAGTCACCATAGGAGTTCCAACCTGTTTGGAATCATCTGATCCAAACTTTTTCAACAGTTCCTTCACATACTTAGTTTGAGATATAAAGATACATTTTTCTATCTATGCAATCTGCAAACCTGAGAAAAACTTCATTTCACCAATCATAGACATCTCAAATTCTTTTTGAATATCACCGACAAACTTCATACTCATATCATCATCACCATAAAAAATAATGTCATCAACAAAGACTTCAACAATAAGAATGTTATCTTTTTTCAATCTTAAAGTACATATTATTGTCAGCAACACCTTTAGTAAATCCCAATTTCAACAAGTATTTGTCTAATCTAGCATACCAGGCTCTAGGAGCTTGTTTCAATCCATAAAGTGCTTTCTTTAACTTAAATACCATGTCTTCAACATCGGATAGTGAAAATCCATCAGGTTGTTCAATGTAGACCTCTTCCTCTAGATCACCATTCAAAAATGTCGATTTGACATCCATCTGATATACCTTTAAATCTTTATAAACAACATAAGAAAGTAAGAGTCTAACAGCTTCAATTCTGACAACCGGAGTAAAAGTTTCTTCATAATCAATTCCTTCTTGTTGTAAATATCCTTTGCAGACTAGTCTAGCTTTATTTCTGACTACTTCACCGACTTCATTCAATTTGTTCCTAAAAACCCACTAAATACCAATAACATTCTTATCCTTAGGTCTAGGCATAAGTTCCCAAGTGTTATTCTTTTCAATCTGATCTAACTCTTCTTTCATGGCTCTTATCTAGTTATCATCTTTACAGGCTTCAGCAACATCTTTAGGTTCAACTTTAGAAATCAAACATACTTCTTTTGCAGCTAACCTTCTTCTTGTCATCACACCTTTATTTTTATCAACAATAATCTGATTCTCAAAATGATTCAATTTAACATACTTCAGAGTCTTCTGTTTGTTCAGATCCTCAGGTTCCTACACATCATCACCAATATTAACAACATCTAGATTAACAGTCTTTATTGGATTATTCTGCTTAGGCTCTTCAGGCTGAATAGGAGCTAAGCCAACATGTTGACCATCATCATAAGCTCTGATCTCCTTTCCTAGGTTCTCATCCACCTTCACATTTGCACTCTCAACTATCTTTCTCAGTCTCTTATTAAAGCACCGGTAGGCTTTGCTCTTTGTAGAATATCCCAAAAAGATACCTTCATCACTTCTAGCATCAAACTTTCCAATATCCTAATCTCTTTTGATATAACATTTGCTACCAAAAACTTTGAAATATTTGATAGTAGGAACATGACCAAACCAAAGCTTATAATGGGTCTTACCAGTATCACCTTTGATATGAACTCTATTAAATATATAGACTACAGTGCTAATAGCTTCTCTCCAGTAGACCTTCGGAATATTTCCTTCAATCAACATAGTTCTAGTAGCATCCAAAACAATACAATTCTTCCTCTCAACAACTCCATTCTGCTGTGGGGTTCTAGGAGCACATAACTATTTTCTGATTCCATGTATCTCACAGATTGAACTGAACTCACCGGAATAGAATTTTCCACCTCTATCAGATCTCAAACACTTCAATTTCAATCCGGACTCAGTTTCAACTTTAGCTTTGAATATCTTGAATTTCTCAAATACTTTTGATTTTTTCTTCAAAAAGACAACCCACATCATCTTGGAATAATCATCAATTAGCAGCATAAAGTATCTATCACCCTACATACTTCTAACATTTGTAGGTCCACACAGGCCAGTATGCACAAGATCTAGCAATCCATCAGATGTATATCGTTTACTTTTGAAAGAAATGCTTGTTTGCTTACCCAACTGACATTCTTTACATACCAGATCAACAAATTTAACAATCTTAGGCAGATCTCTAACAGCTTGTGTAGAACTGATTTTAATCAATGAATCAAAGTTTACACGACACATTCTTCTATGCGGCAACCAACTCTCATCAATCTTAGCAATCAAACAACTTTTCTCATCAACATTCAAATGAAAAATATTACCTTCAATCTTAGTCTTGGATGCAACCTCTATACCAGAGGCACTCAATATCTTGTATTTACCATCCTTGAATTGTAGATCATAACCCTTATCAACCATCTATCCAACACTCAAAAGATTATACTTCAAACCTTCAGCACACAAGACATCATCAGTGTTATGCTTACCATAAAAAAAAATAGAACCTCTCCCACGGATTACACAAGCTTTGTCATCTCCAAATCTAATTATTCCACCATCATACCTTTCCATGCTCACAAATTTGTTTTTATCACCAGTCATATGATGTGAACAACCGCTGCCAATCACCCATTCACCATTTTCTTCTACCTTAGCAGCCAAAACTTTCTCCTCAACAAAACAACTAGTGGAATCAATAGGTACAGGTCTATCTTCTTTAATGGCAATAAACACAACTTCATCTCCATTTGAATCATCATCTGTAACACCTTCATCTGCAACATAATAACAGTTCTTTTGGTTTCTAAACTTCTGATTTGACTTGTAAGGCTTATCATACTTCTCATGCTTCTCATATCTATCATTCCTATCAAGCTTATCAAACTTATCATGTCTGTCATACTTAGCCATTCTCTTTGGGCATCTAGAAGCAAAATGTCCTATCTTATTACAAGAAAAACATTTCAAGGGCAACTTTCCATCATACTTACCGACATCTTTAGGCAATCTCCATGCAATCAATGCTTCAAGCTCATCAAGCTCTTTTTCTTGCTCTACTATTTCTCTTCTTTCTCTTTCATATTTGGATATCCTGCACTCATCAGGATCAAATTTTTGGTTACCGGATACAAATGCTGACACTTTAAATGCAGTCTCAGACTTTCCATGTGATTCTCCAAATTCACTCACTTCAAATGCAACAAGTTTTCCAACCAACATATCTCTTGTTATCATAGTCACATTTCGGATCTCATCAATAGCAACAACCTTATGTTTATAAGGAGGCAATGATCTCATCACCTTGGCAATAATCTCATCTTCCTCAATCTTTCCACCAGCACACTTGATACCAAAAACAAGTTCATTCATCTTAGCCTTGTATGAATGTATGTTCTCATCATCTCCCATTTTCAATGTCTTATACTTTCCTTTCAAACTCTGCAACTTAGCAACTTTCGCTTGACAATTACCTTCATACAGGATCTCAAGCTTCTCTCATATCTCATGTGCGGTTTGAAGTCCCATAACATTTGTCATTTCAGAATCAGTCAAGGAACTAAGTAATGCTTCCTTTGCTCTGATGCCTTAACCTCATTAGGAGTGGATGGTCCATTCTGATGAACAACATAAACATTCTTAGTGATCTTCCAGTAATCCTCTCCAAGACATTTCAAGTGCACCTCCATCTGGCTCTTCCATTAAACCTTCGATTGTCCTTCTTGAAAAGAATACCTTGAACTGCCATCCCAGATCTCCTCAAGCGATTAAGCTTTTATCGAAGGATCTGACTCTGATACCAATTGTTAGCAGTAATCTAGAAGAAAGACTGAGAGGGGAGGGGGGGGCTTCACTGGATCTCAAAATTAAACTTCATGACATAAATTGATAAACTGCAGCAATAAACAAATAAGCAAATTAACAACACAACACACAACACCAAGGTTTTTGTCGTGAAAAACCCGATTAAGGGAAAAACCATAGCGAGAACCTACCCACAGTTTGATGATACTCTGCATGTATAATTACAATGGAGAATGCACATGCATTCAGGGACACTGCCTAGAGCTCACCGCTTAAAAGATATTTGCCCGAAAGGCTACAACCCTCAGGGAAGTCTCACTGACTTATGATATGATTCGGACTACAATCCGAAAAAAATGATCTGCAATGATAACATCTACAAATGTCTGATGACAGTTCTGGTTAAGCACAATTGTCTGCTCTGCAACACCAATCTCACCTCAACACTTCATTGAATGATAAATCTCTTGTTCACACATTTACCTCTCTTTGATAATGCAAACACAATATCGACACCAAAACTAAGTGAATAACTCACGTATATATACAATTCATCAACCTTGATAACTAAGTCAGCTAAACCCTCAACTCACAATTACAAAAATTACATTACATGATACAAAGATCGATCACCAAACCAATATAATGATTTACATTACATAGCATGGACCTAATTCAAATTCCCAAACAATCTCATGCACTAGAAATCATGCCAGGATCAACCGCAACATGCTACACCATCAGAAATATCGCATAACACGAAAATCATCACCGATTGATGAAAACCACAAAAAAATCGTACAACGATCAATGCGGATCGCCAAAACAAATAGGACACGACTAGGAAACACCAACAAACACGTTAAAATCATCACCAACAGCTGCACCAACACCACTTATCAAATCTCCATCGATCAACATCAGAAAGCTCAAGAGCAGAACCAATCAACAACTGTCACGAAGAAAGATAATTTGCGGGGTACTAAATCACAAACCATCTGAAATGAAGATACACAAGATCATCCCAAACAATATCCCAAAACCTCAGCACAAGATTTGATCAACCGGAATATACCGGAGGAAATACCAGATTGTGTAAAACAATGATCAACAAAACCAAACTACAAAACCGGATCAAAAGATCTCCCCAAACACACCGGAATAAATCATAGGAATATGTTGACATCAATGACAACAACATATCTTAGCAGCAGTAATGAACAACCATATCCAACAAAACCACTTTTCAAATGCCACGCATGCCTTCCAATTACAACACATTTGTAAATTTGTTTACTTCTTCATTATAATTGTTTATTTCTAATTAAAACCAAACAACTTAAAATAAAATAAAATCAAAGTATATGTCTGAATTCCTAGTGTATTAACTACCTCCCAAAGCAAAGGGATTTCAAGAGACATCTAACCATAAATTAGACAAAATCTACATGTACTTATATGCAATATATACATAACTTGCAATGTGCAATTTAATCTGAAATAATCAACCTATCAAAAACAAAAGAAAACACAATTAATTGAAATTCAAAAACTATACAAAATGGCAAGGGTGGATTGGGAACCCTCCTCTCCATTTCCTGATGGTCAAGCATCTTTCTGTTTACTTTTTGTGTTCCTCGCCTTTCATTTTTTACCCATCCTCCACCTCCTCCAGCTTTTCGTTTCGTACATGCAGGTTTCCTGAAAACAATTAAATGAAAGCAGTCTTAAACAAATATGCTCTAAATTGCCAAATGCTCAAAAACAAAAACAACAAAACGAAAAGCCTTTCTAGAAACTGAAAAATAAAATGTTGTCCCTTTCATTATTACTGCAGGTCTGGCAGTGCACACTATTAAGGTGCAAGACCATTTTTAAAATTCCTTCATTTTGCATCACCAATAATCTCCGCAAGAACAGTGTCCCTGTTTAAAATGATGGAAACGATTGGCATCTCTCACAACAATTTCTCTTCCAACAATCTTGGAGATAAATTTCGTTGCAGTGTGACAATCAGTACATACTCGAAGGTTTTTAACGACTCTAATAGTTGTTCCAGGAGGCATGTTTAACAAACCAAATGCAATCGCCAACTTTTCACTATGGTGGGAGAGAAATAATTCTTTTTCCTCCTCTTCCACATCATTAGGTAAATGTCTCGAATCTGGACAATACCCTGCTGCCTTCATCTCCCATGCCAATTCCTCCAACTTTGCATAGATCTCCTGTATCCGTGGATGAGATCTGTCTCCTATACAAAAAACATGTACCATTTTATTTTCTTCAATCCAACTACATCCAGGGATCTTTTTAATTCCTTCATCTTTCATCAATCTCCTTACCGTCTGAACTTCACCCCACCTGCCCACTTCTGCATAGATGTTTGAGAGAAGAACATAAATCGCAGCATTTTTAGGATCCAAATCAAAAAGCAGCATTGCTGTAAATACTGCTAAGCCTATATTCATATGTGATTTACAGGCAGCAAGAAAAGACATCCACACAACCACCATAGGTTTAATGGGCATCTTAATGATAAAGTTTAGAGTGTCTTCAAGATGGCCAGCACGGGCAAGAAGATCAACCATGCACACATAATGATCAACTGTAGGTGTAATGCAATAAAGTTTATTCATGTGATTAAAGTAAGCACTGCCCTCATCCACTAAACCTGCATGGCTGCACGCAAATAGAACACAAGCAAAGGTTACAGTGTCAGGACATGTCCCAGAGGATTTCATTAATTCAAAGATTTTGAGAGCATCTTTGCAAGATCCATTCTGTGCATATCCTGCAATCATGGTATTCCATGAGAAAACATCTCTTTGAGGCGTTTTGTCAAACAGTTCACGTGCCTTGTCTATGCTTCCACATTTTGCATACATGTCTACCAGGGCATTTGCAACCACACCTTCTGACAAAATCCCCTCTTCCATTATGCTTTGATGGATGTCCATACCCTGTTCCAAAGCTCCCATTTTGCCACAGGCAGGGAGAATGCTGGCAAAAGTTGTGCAATTCGGCTTTACACCTGCTAATCGCATTTGCTTAAAGATTTCTAAAGCTTTTTCAACAAATCCATTTTGTGCATATCCTACAATCATGGCATTCCATGAGACCACATTTTTTTGAGGCATTTTGTCAAACAGTTCATGCGCTTTGTCTATGCTTCCACATTTTGCATACATATCGACCAGGGCAGTTGCAACTACAACATCTGACAAAATTCCGCGATCCTTTATGCTTTGATGGATATTCATACCCTGTTCCAATGCTCCCATTTTGGCACAGGCTGGAAGGATGCTAGCAAAGGTCGTGGAGTCTGCCTTTACACCTGCCAACTGCATTTGCTCGAATGTTTTCAAAGCCTCTTCAGCAAATCCATTTTGTGCATATCCTGCAATCATGGCATTCCATGAGACAACATCTCTTCGAGGCATTGTGTCAAACAATGTTTGTGCCTTGTCTATGCTTCCACATTTTGCATACATGTCTACCAGGGCACTTGCAACTACAACATCTGACAAAAATCCACCTTCTGTTATGCTTTGATGGATTTCCCTACCTTGTTCCAAAGCTCCAATTTTGGCACAGGCTGGGAGGATGCTGGCAAAGGTTGCGGGATTTGGTTTTACACCTGCCAAATGCATTTGCTTGAAGGTTTCTAAAGCCTTCTCAACAAATCCAATTTGTGCATATCCTGAGATCATCGCAGTCCAGGGGACCACATTTCTTTGAGAAATTTTGTCAAACAGCTCGCGTGCCTTATCTATGCTTCCACATTTTGCATACATGTCTAACAGGGCAGTTGCAACTACAACATTTGAGGAAATTCCTCTATCCTTTATGCTTTGATGGATGTCCATACCCTGTTCCAAAGCTCCCATTTTACCACAGGCCGGAAGGATGCTAGCAAAGGTTGCGGAATCTGGCTTTACACCTACCAATTGCATTTGCTGGAAAGTTTCTAAAGCCTTCTCAACAAATCCATTTTGTTCATATCCTGCAATCATCACATTCCATGAGATCACATTTCTTTGAGGCATTTCCTCGAAAAGCCTTACAGCCTCATCAAGAACACTATTTTGTGTGTATCCTGCAATCATTGTATTCCATGAGACAACATCTCTCTGAGGCATTTTGTCAAACAGTTCACGTGCCTTGTCTATTCTTCCACATTTTGCATACATGTCTACCAGGGCATTTGTAACTACAACATCTGACAAAATTCCTTGATCCTTTATGCTTTGATGGATGTCCATACCTTGTTCCAAAGCTCCTATTTTGGCACAGGCTGGAAACACGCTAGCAAATGTGAACTGATTGGGTTGGATGCCTGTTCGTTGCATTTGGCGAAACAGTGAGACTGCCTCGTGAGGATACCTATGCCTTCTGTACGCTGCAATAATCGTATTCCATGAGAAGCTGTCTCGTTTTTTCATTTGGTCAAACACTTTACGGGCATTAACCAAACTTCCGCACTTGACATACATCTTAAGAAGGTTATTCTGAAAAGTTGTGCTTTCAGCAAATGCACATCGCCTGTGAGCAATGAAAGATTGGACATTTTTCCCCTGTGAAAGCGCATTTTTGAGGATGCAGGACTGCAATAATTGAAGATATGTAGAGTAGTCTTCAGGGGGATTGTGTGTAGTAAGCAGAATGTGCAGTGCCTCCTTCAACTGGCCCTCTCTACATAATGCTGTGAGATTGAGATGAGTAGTGGTTGGCAATGACATTTTATGATTGTAGTTGGAGAGTGGAAAATACTGGAATGAAGTTGCCAGGGATAAACCTGCAGCATTTTCACTTGAAGCAGGTATGATAGCAGACGATCAAGTTACAAGCAATTTTCTAAGACCGGGTACAAAGCAGCAGATGAAGGGATTTCGGTGGGAGGAATTAAGAACCCGTTGCAGATCTTTTAAAAAGCTTTGCCCATATATAAAACAATCACCCAGAAGAATAACCAGTGTTCCATAGCAATTAGATTTTTCTTTCTCCATTAATTTAATCTTATTAGACACATTAATCTGGTTGTTTGATTTAGGCTGTGTTTGCAGGAATGACATCATGTTATTTAAATGTAAAATTTACAATTAAACATTAATTTATTAGTCTTAGTTTACATTCTGGTTCTAGTTTTTGCATTTCTTTGAGACATTTATTTTAATAATTTATCTTCAATTGAATATCATCAATTATCACAAGAACAAACATTCACATTTACATTCAAATCAAGTAAGAAATCTAACATCTATTATCATGCTCATCCTAATGCATGTGAATCATCTTAGTAATTAGTCTAGAATGTGTGTGCATGTTTGAAGTTTGCTATCCATCAAGATAATTTTAAATATTGCTAGCTTGATGAGAGAACCCTAAGAGTACAGTAAAGATTGGCAATGCCTAGAAGTATATTTATTTAAAAATTATATCCCAAAGTTAGCATAGATTGAGTTTGTGGGTATAGAATGAGGTCACGAATATGAACTTAATCCAAATCAATGAATTCAACTTCACACAAAGCAAACATAAATATTCTAATTCTAATCAACATACATTGACTCTCTCGTGCATCTAAAGACTCTAAGATGCATAAATCTCACCGTCTTCATCAATCAACACATAATCTTCAATTACAAAGTTAAGTAATCTCTCTCTTCATTTATTACTATTTATAGCATGATTGTACATTATGTCTAGTATTGCTTGATATGCTCCACTCCATCTAATCAAGACCCAATATTTCAAACCTTAGTTTAATTTGCACTTAGTTATGTTTATTTATCCTTATTTGACTTTTCATTTTGTTGAATTCAACGGAATTATCATTGTCCCTTGCAAACACACACCATTTTTCTTTAGGCAAGATGTCGACTCCCACTCTTTTTTTTAGCTTTTTGTTTTGATTTGGTTCTTTATTTTCTTTTTTCTTTCCCTGGTCTTGGGTAACGTGCTTTAAAGTCAAAATGATGGCTAAGTTTCACATGTTATGTTGGCAAATAGTTGAAATCATAGAATCAAAATTTGACGAATCGTGCATGCTTTCAAGCGACTAGAATCATCTCATTTAAAAAAAATAGTTATGGTTAAATCGTTAGACCATTTTTTTCATATTTTAAACTTGACTATTTTGCCACATTTGAATAATTTTGAAAGAAGATTAGATCTGATTCACCTAATTTTTTTAAGTTATAGTACAAACCTAAAATAATTCACCATTAATAATACATGATTGTAGCCTAGGTTAGGGTTATTAAACACATGAAATAACATTTAAGTATAAGTGGCATTTACATGTGGACATTTACTTTCTTATACTTTAACTTATATTCCATGCATATCGTTTTAAGATGTTTGAGAATGCTTTCGGATCTCTAGGAGTTATATACCAGATTCTAAGTTTTGGATGATCCTATATTTTTTGAGACTTAGTCAAGTTTTAGTAATCACAAACTCCTACCAAATTGTAGTTAGTCTAAGGGTAATTGTAAATATTCAATGTCATCATCAAACATCTACTTGAAAATATGACATGTTCTTCTACAAAAGAATTGACAAGTAATGAAAGCAAAATACTGAGTCGAGTTAAAAAAGTGGCAATCCTCTAACCATATTTTCAAGAGATTTTCAAGCTTGAAGACTAGGTCACCTTTAGAGAAAAGCATGGAGAGAAATAAGCCATGATTGTTGCTACTATGCCCAAAGAGAGTGTATAGTCAAGAAAAGGTTAAGTTTAAAATTCAAGAGGCATCCAGGAGGCTCTACCCCCTCAACCTCCATAAGAAGCACTAGCCATTAAACTAGTTGAACAACGCCACCCCTCAAGCCCCTAATTTTTCATAAGATTTCATTTTTTAAAATGAAGGATTTGCCATGATAATTAATATTTTTTTCAAGAAAAACAAAAGTTTACCAAGATTTTATACCAATTTCTTGTGATGTAAAAAAAATCACTAGTATATATTTTTTTTAAAGGAAACATTCACCAATAGGTATTGATATTTTTTTTCAAAAAAATGGTATTCCAAAAAGTGTTCTTAAATGACACTAAAATCAATTAAAATATGATATGGTTAAAATGTCTCTTAATCAAGGCAAACCAGTTGCATGAAACCTCTTGTATAGCTTATTTAACACCTTGCACTACATTTATAGATAAAACCAAAATTAATTCTTATGGATTGTTTTATTTTATATTTCATACATAATGGCAAGATGCAAACACACATGTCATGATCCACTAATGATTTAGCTATTTGAGGTTTCCTAAAATTATTCCCTAGTTTTTATATAAGAATCATGAATAGCATGTATATCTAAACCAATAAACACACATGTCATGATCCACTAATGATTTAGCTATTTGAGGTTTCCTAAAATTGTTCCCTAGTTTTTATATAAGAATCATGAATAGCATGTATATCTAAACCAATTATATTCTATTCTTGCATCTGAAAGGATTGAAAGGTTGCTTAAATGATAAAAAAATTACTCCTCACTAATATAAGCTAGTGCCTACTCCATTGATAAATTGAATAATGAACAACAAGGCGGAAGGAGATACATCAAACAAGGCATCAATAAAACCAAATTGTGTTTACACACAAATTTTAATTTGCATCATACATAATAATTCATAACTAAATTGCAACAATCCATCTGCAATAAAGGAATGAGCATTATAAAGGTTTTGCAATGCATTAGATGTTGTCACACATATATCAGACTCTCATTACAATTATACTAGCAACTATGGTTAGAGAAAATACAATAATTATATTTAAAGTATTTACTTAAATAATTACAAATACTCTTAAAAATACGCCATTACAATGTAGATGTGCTTTACAATATTCTTTCTATACTTTATAAAATGTATCCCAACATTTGTAGCTCAAACTGACAATAATTAGTGCCTCAAAATCAACTTGGAACATATAACACCCAAACAATTGGTTTAATGACCAATCGTAATAAAATGAGAAGAGTAGCATATATAATACATTAGCAACAATCGACCCCAAAAATAGTTGCATGAAAATCAAGGGGGGTCTCTACAAATTAATACAAACAATCTTCAAACCACTAAAATCTATGACTAGTGAAAACTCTTGCCCAAAATTGAATGACTTAGATTATGCAAGTATAGATGGGTAGATGAGATGTCACCCCAATAGTCATAACATTTGGTGAGAGGCAAAGGATTTACCTTTGAATGTATATGAAGCACGAAAGTGCAATGTATAGGGAACAATTGCCAAATTTAAAACTCTTGGTTCCTTGTTTGCATGTTCAAAAAACTTATGAAAATATACCCAAATACTTGTTGACACTTTTCAAAACTCTTGAACTATCAAAGCCCCTGTCTTTCACCAGACATTACTAGTGGATCAATGAGTTTAGAAACCATAGAACTCATAGATGTCGCCTCTTTCTTGCCACCCTTTATCTTGAAATTTCTTTGTTGCATTCCCCTTCATTTTGTAACTCTCTTTTCACATGTCATAACTTTTGGCCAACTTTGAACCATGTTGACAAGTTCAAGAATTCTATTGGAAACTTCACTTAACCAATTTTTTATTTCATTCATGCTCTCTTCCTTTCCTTTTGTGAAACTTTGAACCATGTGAAGGCTTGGTAAATTCAACACTAGGAGTAATAAAGATAACATCTAAGCCTATGAATTTGAGGGGTTTTAGCTTTTTGATAAAAGGGGGGCATCAAAGATCCTTTAGATTGATAATAATTGATGGGGAAACATAAAAAATACTCAAAGGGAGCAAAGACATGGATGTTCAACATTTTTTAAGTTGGGTCTCAATAGTGGCTTTTGTTGGGAATGTGTATTTTGAAGAAAATAAAAAAGGTAAAAAGGAATAAGGGAAAATACGAAAATAGAGAATATATGTACAAGAAAAAGAAAAAAGAAATGGTGTACAATACAAAAACTTACAAACATAATTATAGGTCAAATTGTGCAAAAGGATCCATGACACAATGCCATAGTCAAATTGCTATAATCACTTGCATCTATCAAAGACAAGCTTGTTGATGGAGTTGATTTCTTCATATTAGAGTTATATTCACTACCTATCTGCAACAAATGAGAATGCCTAGTACACACATCAATTTGTGAACATTGCCTATGATGTGAAAGTTTATTTCATCATCAACATTACTATTGTAGGGTGACCATAAATAATAGGTGCCTAAACTATTCCATGTCACATCATTTATGTTAATAGTGGTAGGGGATGAAACTCTAAAGACCAAGTTAGTATCAAAATAATTGAAGTACATGAAAAAAAAGTAAAATTCCCTTATTTATGAATGTAATATTATCACACCAACTGATCTCCTTAGGTGAATCAAAGAAAAAATTAAATACCTCCAATTCATGTGGAAAAGAAAAATATGCCTAATTATATTGCTAATAAGCATAAAGAAAATTTCCTCCTAAAAGTCAACCTAGGAAAATTTAAGCTCTAACACTCATTCAAGTTGACTCACAAGATGTTGATCTTCTACTTGACATATGCTTTTTTTTTCTCAACATTTTTTTTTGTTATCTTAGAGAGGTATCTCCCAACGACCGATGGGCTTCTCTTAAATTTCCATTCTGATCGAGAACTAATCCCCTCTAGGTTGTGCCAAGACCAGCATGGGACCCACTATGTGCCCAGCTAGGTAAACCGGCTTGTTAGTTCGGACGAGGCTTGAACCTGCGTTGATCGTCTGTCTATCCAATAGCTCGACCAACCGGTCTACACCTTGGGGTATTTTTCTCAACATTATTATTACTTGTATGTAGACTAAAATAAAGGATTCAAGTTGAAGCATATCATTATCATCCATAATATCAAAAGCTACAACTTCGGTATAAAGGAAAGCTTGATAACCAATACTATTGACATCAAGCTCTTATATGATAGGTAGCAATAACATACCATTATTACACATGTTTATGCACTCTTCAATATATAAATTATAAGTGTGATCCAAGCTACAATTTTTACCTCTAGTGAAAAATTTAATACTATCAAACACCTCACATGAATAACCAAGTTATTTAAATTATCTCTATTTTATGTTTACTTTGGCAATTTATGGTATCATATATACTACAAGAATTAAAATTATGGTACACATCTTGTTCCTCAATCACTAAAACAACACTTTTGTGTGACTCAATGAAAGTAAAATTTGTTCAAGGATGACAAAAAGTCTTGCACCAAAGGAATAAGTTATCATGTGTCCACATGATCAACATCTTCACAATCACTAAGGTCAAGGTCTTCAAATTGAAAATCATTGAATCCACTAAGATTTATTCCAACAATTTTTATCACTAAGTGTAACCACACCCAAGTCATTCTCATGGAAAAAAAAATTGTGACTTCAATATCAAAAACATGGACAATAAAGTGCAATACATCAAATAAAAAACTATTTTCTTGTCCATCTTTGATATCATAAATAGGTAAACACCCCACATAATCAATATCAAGAGTTGAAGAGTTGATTCATTTTATTGATCACTTGTGTCCATATTTTCCTTTTTTATCTATCTAGCTATAATAAACTATAATATCATTCACCTCATTCTCAAACTAAATATCAGCATACATTTCATCATTGCATTCACCAAATAATGGCCTACCCAACTGAAAATTGGTGTTCACAAAGTCTTCACCATTAGCATTGTTGACATATGATGTTGTATCACAAACTTGTATCTTCTTGATAACAACCTCATATAGATTTAATTTTTATTCACCCTATACATTACATTCATTTCATTACTACTTGTAACAATATGTTCATTACAAGCAACAATTACATTTGATGATAATGCCTTTGCAATGATATAATTGTCCTTTTTTTCAACATAGTCCAAGCATAGCTAAGCTCTACTGTAAACTTGTAATATTAAAATTGTCCTTCACTTAAACTAAACCAACCCCATAACCCCATAGATATAAAAAAATATGTCAATGCAAGTAGGTATGCTAATTGTAAAATAATTTGGGATCTTGGAAAGAGAAACTATAAACATGTATTTGAAGTCCATACTAGTTTCTCCATCTTGTCATATAATATTTTTCAATTCTCAAACAAGAACAAAATGGTCAATATTAAGTGCAAATCCATTGTCAAAGAAAACCACAAATTATTTCTTGTATTTCCAAGAAGCAATTTCCAAATTTTCTAGAAAACTATTATACCATGTATATGCCTTTTCCACATAGATACCTAACAAAAGATTTATCCACATGTCCTCATCTCCAAATTAAGAAAATTTCATTAAATTTGAAAATGCAACATGTGTATCCCCTTAATGATTACCATACCCATCAAATCTAGGCATTGGTTGTCATGGTTTTCATTTCATAATTAACCCAATAGAGGCCTAGATATTTGTAAATGGTGGATAAGTGAATGAAATGGGATTGAGTAACCTAATATTTTGTAGTATCTAGGTAAGCATTGGAGTGCAATGTATTGATTCATTATTCACATTCTTTCTCAATCATATTCTCGTTATTTTTTTCATAGTTTTTATATGGATGCTTCTAAATATGGGCATGGGTTTGTATAAGATACAAGGCTAGTTGAATAGCATGAGAAAGTATCATTATAATAATCATGGGCATTTGATTTAATATAAATCATAGGGGTGATACATATGATGTGCATGAAGGAACTCCGACAAAATATCATTACTCATACCAATCATTTATGGGTCTTAAAAATTGCATACATCAAAAGTAAGAAGAAAAAAATGAATGCCTCTCAACCAATAGTTGTAGACTTAATATTTGTTCTTGAAACAACTACATCAAAAAGATACATCATTAAGAAAAATATTCTTTTTCAAACACCAATGTCACCACATCTATCAAAAAGGAAAATCCTTGTAGCACACTTGACCTACAAGGCAATAAAATAGCTCTAGGTTAAGCACATAATTAGATTCCTCAATTTTGTTCCAACTCATTCATACTTCATAATATGTTAACCTATAAAATTACACCAACAAAATTCATCCCTAGCAATAGTGTTATTCTATTAAGTTCTAGAATTGTCGCCCCACAATCTTAAAACTCAATTTCACCTTCAAGGGCAGGGGTTTGTCACCAAGAAAGTAAAATGGGGGTTCATCAACAAATTACGGAGGGTTAAAGACCAATTTATGAGAGTGGATGGTCTCTCCTACACTTTTAGCTTATCTTATAATCAAGATCGTATTCCCACATACATCCTTAGAAGACCTTTTTAAATCAACAAAAATATGACATGATTGTAACACTCAATAATTATACTCATTGTACATGTGATCCCTATAGTTTTCATCAAGTTGCTCGACAAACTAGTTACATCTTATATAGTTGATTTAACATCTTACACATGCACCTATAGACAACAACAACATTATAATCCCTATGGATAGTTTCATATTATTTTGAATCATATCCAGTGGCAAGGTGCAAACATGCACATCGCGATTCACTAATGATTTAATTATTTGAGGTAGCTTAAAATTGTTCCTTGATTTGTGTTTAATAAACACAAACATTTATATTCTAAACTAACTCTATTATACTCCTACATCTAAGAAGGATTAAGAGGTTATCTAAATGGTAAATGTTTGATCCTTCACCAAGGGAAACTAAGTAATGGAGATCAAGGAGGAAGTATATAAGCAAAGCATCAAGAGAACCAAATTGTATTTACATATAAATCTAAAATCACATCATACATAATGAAGATATTTAATAACTTATAAATAAAATACAACAATCCACAAGGAAAAAAGGAATGACCATTACAAAGGTTTTGTAATGCATTATAAGTCTCACACATGCATAAATACTATTATTACAATCACATGGTTAGAGAAAATATGATAATTGTGATTGAAATATCTTTTGAATCATTGAAAATAGTCATAGAGATATATCATTACATTTAAATGTGCTTTACAATATCCTTCCTATGCTTTAAAACTTGTATCCCATTTTTTTTTTAGCTTGGACTGGAAATACTTGGTGCCTTAGAATAATCTTGGAACATAGTAGAAATAATTGTCTCGATGACTAACCATAATAAAATGAGAAGACCCATTATATAATACATTAGCAAAAACCAACCTAAAAAATAACTATGTAAAAATAAGAGGAAAATGTCTATGAATTAATCTGATCAATGTTTGAACCGTTGAAATCTATGGCTAGGAAACACTCCCACCCAAAAATAGATGACTCAAAGTCATGTAGGTATAAATGGGTAGATGAGAAGTTACCCTAGTAATAATGGAATTTGATGAGAGGTAGATGAATTAAATTCAAACATAGATGAAACATATAAGAATGGTGTATAGATAACATTTTTCAATTTAAAACTCTTGGCACCCTATTTATAGGTTAAAAAAACTAATGAAAATCCACCAGTCACTCGTCAATCTTTTATCTTTTATGAAACTCTTGAACTATTAAAGATCCTACCTTTCACTGAATATCATTTGTTAATAAACAAGTTCAAAAACTACTCAACTCATTGATTTCGCCTCTTTTTCACCTCCCTTTTGTCTTGAATTTTTTTATTGCATTGTTCTTTCATTTTCTCATTATCTATTCACATGTCAAAACTTTTGGCCAACTTTGAAACATATAAATTAGTTGAAGAATTCTTGAACTTGTTGACAACTTCAATTAATCATTTTTTGAATTCATTTTTACTTTCTTTTATTCCCATGTTGGATCTTTTTAAAACTTTTGGAACATGCAAAGACTTGGGAAATTCAACATGTAGGGGAGTGGATTTTTTAGCATTTAAATGAAGAGATCTTTTAAAGACCTCTCATATTGGGTATTAACTAATAGAAAAATAAAGAAAATATATAAAAAATGGATGAATTTTACAATTCTTCAAATTTGGTCACAAAATATTCTAAATTGAGGTCATTTGCAAGTGGTTTGGGTTAATTGCTTTAGAATAATTCCAATCATTTTATCTCTTACAAAATTATAGACTTATGAGGGACAACTAGGATTATAAATGTGTTATTCCAACCTCCATATGTCCTATCATTCCCTAGAAACCTTCGCTATTTTGGGAAATATTCATCTCCTTGCAAGACTGATTTTGTAGACTCTCAATGGATTGCCAAATTTCCTACATATTGTTCAAACTACCTAGTTTATTTTCTTTCTCCATAAAAAAATATTGTGATGATTTAAGGTGTCAAGAATGCATTTTAATATTATCCTAAAAAATACCAATGGATAACTATATATTTTCTTTGTGATATTAGCTCCATTTCTCTATTGATTTCCTCAAAAATATCTTAGGTCTAAGGTGGGTGGGTTTTAAATACATTCAATGGACAAGTAGACATCCAAAATGTTATATTTATCTTTTGATGGGCTTCATCCACATCCAAATATATCTCATTGTTATTTTTAATGGGCAAGTCTTTGATGTCATGAATTTTAGAATTACAAGATTGTGAAGTTCAAAAGGATTAAATTTTCCTATTTTCTTGTCCTTCTTTGCAAAATTTATTTTGAGGCTATTTGCTTTATAAAGTCTTATCATAAGGTCAATTTTTTTAGATCTTGATGTGTATCCAAATTTTTGCAATACTAATATCTCCTAACATCTTATCTACTTCAACAAAGTCTTAGTCTATGTCATAAGGTGATATTATATCTTTGTATGTGAAATTGTCAAATTTAGAAGGACTAGTTTCATTGGTCCAAATATCCTAACATCCTTTACTCCTTGTGATCCCTACAAAAGCCTCAAATTTTTAAATTGGTCTTTTTAGAAAAAATAACTCAAAATGTGAGATTTAATAAAAAAGTGGAGATAATTCATTCTAGTGCAATGTCCAAACCTTAATGTTGTTGGAGTAGCCAATATCACTTGCAAGATTAAAAAACACTTCCATAGAAATGAATATGCAAAATGAAGAAAAATATCATATGCATCAACATGTCAAATGTATACAAGTCCCTTGAATATAAAGGCAATAATAAAGAGGTGGGAGGTAGAAGTGAAACTATTACTACCCCTCCTAGAATCAACAAGTGTAAAACTCCATGGAAAATCATTGTGATACTTGGTGAATCAACATGATGTGAGGAAAAAAGTGAGATGTCTCCTAGGTGAGGTTAAGAGTAGTGTGAATAGGAATATCCTAGACAGGCTAAAAGATAGCTAATTTAGTAATAACTCTTTTCATTGTAACACATGTAATTTTGGAAGTATCCTCCCACCAATTGTTGAAGGTTTCTAAGTATCAAAATATGGAAGTTTAAGAAATTCTAGAATTAGAATGACTACTTCCATCTAGATCAAAATCTTAATGTCCACTTCTCTCTCCAAATCATGTAAGAAGGATTTCATCATACCAATTGAAATTGTGTACTTATGGTCCATAGTTGAACTTTTTTTCTTATAGCTCACATATAAAATTCCTTAGGATCTATACACAATCAATAAAGAGAATGAAAACCTCGTTTAAGACATGCAAAAAGTATAGTACAATATGATACAAAGGGAGCAATATGGGTGTCCCCCCCTTAAGATGTCAACATAGCCATATGTTGATGTCTTAAGGAAGCTTAGAGACAAGGATACTATACTTCAACACTAATGAGATATCCTTTAGGCAACAATGTCATAAATCCAAGATAGAGAGGGAATACTCTTCAAGCAAGGATAATATAGTTGAAAAAGATATCTTGCAACAAGTGTAAAGGAGATCCTTGGAGGAGAAGATATCTTTGCTCAAAAGACATCTACCTCCAAGAGGAGCTATTTTTATCAAAAATAAAATCATCTGCCAAAAGAAGGGAAGGAGAAGAAGAATTCATACCTTCCTCCCATTTCTAGGTGAAAGGGATTCTTGATGAAGGATGACACACTTTTGACCTAATGTGAGGGGTAAATTTATGATAGATGTACATTGCCAAGTGAAGAAGAGGTTGTAGCCAAGTACTTATACCTCTTGTATAAGAGAGAATATTTGAGCAAACAACAACTTCAGACAAGGAATGACACCAAATCATGAAACAAACACCACTCAACAAAGTAAAGGTGTATACTTAGAAAGGAGAGAGAGAGAGAGAGAGAGAGAGAGAGAGAGAGAGAGAGAGAGAGAGAGAGAGAGAGAGAGAGAGAGAGAGAGAGAGAGAGAGATCATTACCCCCCAAGTTTAAGGACAATGAGAATAATTACACAATTTTCTAATGAGAGATTAAGCATAAGCAAATTCACAATATACTCACATGGATAAATATCCAATGCGAGAAAAGACATTAGTATATGTAAAATGAAACTCAAAAGAAGAGAGAGAGAGAGAGAGAGAGAGAGAGAGAGAGAGAGAGAGAGAGAGAGAGAGAGAGAGAGAGAGAGAGCACATATTCCCCTAAGGAGGGATTAATCATAATAAATATACCATTGCAAGAAAGGATATCAACACATGAAAAATGCAACCCCTAAAGGGAATTTCCCCCTAAGAAAGAGAACAAGGAGAAGAACTACACATCTTCTAAAGAGAGGTTATGCATAAGATATGTGTCATTTCAAACAAGGAATAGATCCTAACCAAGGAACAATCATGTGCTCGCATGAAGGATAACCCTATGCAAGAAAGGACATCATGTTATGAATAATGTAATACAAAAGAAGAGGTAATATCTTCAAAGAGAGAGAGCGGTCACAAAACCTCTCTAAGGAGAGATCATTCATAAAAGATGTGCCATTTCAAGCAAGGAATAGGTCCTAACCAAGGAACAAACATGGGCTTGCATGAAGGATAATTCTATGCAAGAAAGGACATCAATTTATGAATAATGCAATCCATAAAAGGAAATGTGGAAAATATAAGAGATTGGATAGAGATAAAAGAGAAGAATGTTGCTACCCCAAGATGTTTGAAGTTGAAAAAACACCGCCTCTAATGACAAAGAGCCCACAATTAAGTTAACTACGAATGTCATAGGGTGAGGAGCAACATGAGGGCCAGGGCACTACCTTTTCACCTAGAAAGAGAGCAAGATCTATTGAAAGACATATACGAGTACGATCGTATTGTTCTTGAACAAATTCCTTAAATTCTTTACACTTTCCAAGAGAATGAGAACCACCATGATGAAAAAGACAATATCCATTTCCTTCTCTACATTTATTGATAAAATTCACAAGAGGAAAAACAATATTCTTGTCATACTTCAATTTCCAAAAGATTCTAGTTCCTAATCTTTCTTGATCATTGATGAGTGTAGGCTTATTATTTTGAGATTGAGGATAAGAGTTGTTATTAGAAGAAGAAGGATTGTCATCCATGATTTTAACTTTACAACTATTGATAAGTTTCTTTATTGAATCAGGACAATCATGTGATCATGAGTTTGATGAAATGAACAAAAAGGAGCTTTTGAAGAAGAAGCACTTTTATGAGAACAAATGGCTTGTTGTCTTGCAAGATGATCTTTGAAGTCTTGAATCCTAAGGAGGTCATCTAGAGGAGATTTATTATTAATTCCTAGGCCTTCTATGGTGATTTGTGTAGGAGGGTTTATAGGGATTCAAATTCCTTGTTCAAATTTTCCAAGTCCTCGTCCTTTAAAATCTTGTTTTGATATTATGTTAAAGCCACTCCTATAAGAATATTTTAATTGAGAAGTCGGGGAAACATTATAATAAATTTCTTTGAATTTTGTAGTGTAAGTATGTTTGGAAGGAATGAACGGATTAGTAGATGAAGAAGGAATATCTCATGGAAGAGGATTTTCCTTTCTTTCATCATGAATATCCTTTTTGGTATTTTGGGAAGGAAGATCTTTGTAATCTAAAGCCTCATCTTTACTTAATGTTATATGGGGAGAGAGATCATGAATGAAATGCATGACATCATCTTCTTTACAAATGTTTTGATGTTTAAGATAGGCTCTAGGAGAATAAGGAGGATCTAGAGAGATAGAAACACCAATATTTTGACCTTGCCCCCTTGCGCAAGGGTATGTGTATGAGAAGAAGATGGGGCCATGTTTCTCTTCAATGCTTGCTCTCCATTAGAGATATAATTGATAGGAGTATTAGCTCTTATTTCATTCACATTAGATACCCTAGGAGAGGTACAAGTATTAGGTTTCTCATTGTCATCTCTAGGATTAGGATCTACAAAAGCTTTTAGGCGATCTACGTATGAAATGCATTTGTCCAAAAACATCACCATAACACAATGTACATGATAAATGAAAGCTTTGAGATCTAATTTATGAAAAGGAATCAACTTGGACATCCGAAAAATGTAATATCTCGAAGTGCTATGAATGAAAAGAAGTAACATGAAATGAAAGAAGCCATTATCCAACACATGGTTATAATAAATGTATGTAAAAAATAATATAATCATAAGTGAAATAAAAAATAAATCCAATCCATTAATTGCCATGATGAATATTGAAATTTAAGTCCAAACAAATGAATTAGGATTTTATAAATAAAACCACTTAATTTATGTAAATTGATGAGATTCAAATTTGATTGTTTTTTTTTTTTTGGATCAAAATTTGGAATTTGCAAAGTAATTGAATAATGCAAAATTTTAGAAAAATGATTATTCAATCTTTGAAAAATTATGCAATCTCCTAGGAAATTTAAATTTATAATTAGGGCTTTGAAAATAACCTCTTAATTTAAATTTAAAATTACCCACTAGAAGATTTGAAATTCAAATTTAAAATTAGGGCTAAAAAAACCTCTTAATTTTTTAAAAATTTGAATTAAAAAGTGATCAAAAGGAAAATTTAAAATTAGGGCATTGTAAAAAGAACCACTTAATTTTAAAATTAGATGAAATGTTGAATTTAAATTTAAAATTAGGGCTCTTGTAATTAAAAATTTAAATTTGAAATGATCCACAATAAATTAAATTTAAAATTAGGGCCATGTAGAAAGAGCCTCTTGATTTTGAAATTTGAATTTACAATTAGAGCCAATGTTGAAAATTGGAATAATTAATGGAAAATTGGGAAATGCACAAGATTAATTTAAATTCAAAAATTAGGGTAATATTAATTAACCACTTAATTTTAAAATTTAAAATTGAAATTAGATCCAAGATTACAATTTTGAATTGAAATTAAGAGCAAATTTAAAGAGGGAAATTCAAAATTTAAACAACCCACAAGCTCAATTTATTTTTTTAAATTAGGGTTTTTGCAATTAACCACTTAATTTTAAAATTTAAATGTGAAATTTGACTTATAGATGAAATTTTGAATTTTGAAATTGAAGAAGTACTCAGATCTGAAATAATTAATTCAAATTAAATAATTGACAAGCTTAATTTTGAATTTAAAAATTAGGGTTTTAGTGAAATTAACCTCTAAATTATTAACATTTACAAGGAAATCAAACTTTTAAATGAAAAATTGAATTTTAAATTGCATACACACTCAGATCTGAGAACATAAATCAGAATTAAAGGTGTAAGGAGTCAGGTTCACCAAAATGTAAAGGGGAAAATTTGATTTGGCAATTTGCAACATAGAAGGAGAAATCACCAAATCAATTTTCGATTTTGAGGGGGGAATTCCTTTACATTTAAAAGAGGGGAGGAATCCACTAGATTCAATCACAAATCAAATAAGGACTGAATACTAAGTGGATTGACTGATTATGATGTGTTTTTCCCTCTTTTGTAAGTTGAAATGTTGATTTAGGGTTAAGTGTTGAAATTGAAGACAAAACTGAGAAAATACTGAGCTACAGGTTTGGGATTCAGTCGTGCACTTGGATCTGAGAAATATGAGTTGATTCGGATTTGCCCTACGAAAACTGCCCGAAATAGCAGGGACCATGGCACTGCCTCTTAGTCCTCTGAATTTTCTGTGCGTCGAAAAGGGTTTTTTTGTTTCTACAAATAAAGCTTAATCTGAGAAGAACAGTTGCACACCTATTTCTTGCACACAGAAAGAAGGGGGAAAAGGTTTAGAATAAGGGTTTGCCTAAGTGAAACCTCGATTGAGGAATCAACCTTGAATGAAATAATGCAAATACTTAAAATAAATAATGGAAAGATATACCTTCAGATCCACTATGAATGATGATGATGCTTTTCTTCTTGAATGTAATCACATATGTTGTATGAAATGGAATGGACATGACAAAACCCTCACACACACACACATGCTTGCAAATGAATGATGTAATGTTGCTCCACAATGGATAGATGAAGAATATGCAACCTTGAAGACCTCTAGAAATGATTGATGATGAATGCTTCAATGCTTGAATGCTTGATTGCTTGAATGTAGTCTCCTTGCCTTATGATCGTTATCATGTTATTATCACCTTATGCCAAAATTAGAGGGGAAGACCTCCTTATATACTTTCTTATTGTCAAACATACTAATTTTCTGACATAGGCTGACATAGAGAAAGGTTTCCCGCTCAAATTTGAGATGGGGCTAGGGGTCCAAATTAGGCCCCAATTAGGGAGGACCATGGCGTGGTGCCATGGTCCCAATGAGGACCAAGGAACCATGCCTTGGTCCTACTCCAAATTGGGCCAAGGTTAAAGGGTCCCAAGAAGCTAAAAGATGAAAGTGTGATGTTTATTGTATGGTGGAGGCACAAATGGGTCCAGATCAAGCGTGAGGATAAAAACACTAAGGCGAGGGCCCCAAGTACGGTCAAAATTGCAAGGGGTGCAATTTTAGGACACTACATTTAGCCCCCACTTTAGCGGGAGTATAAGCTTATGCAGATACTCACGTTAAAGTAGAAGAAAGAGAGAGGAAGAAGATGAGGAATGCAGAGCAAAATCACAATGAGTATAAGATATCGCTAATCTCAAGGAACCAAGCCCCCAATCTTAGGATCTCAACTCACTCAGACATATGTAAGGGCACACAAAACAAGACAAAAACAAAAAGGCAAACAACGACAAAAGAACAAAGGCAAAACACACAAAAAGACACACTCCAAAAGCTAAGAACCAAAAACAAACAAGATCTCAAGTCAACTAGCCGAAGAGACTTCGATATCAAAAATGTCCCAACAACTAACATCATTCTTGAAAAATGCCATCTCACGAACACTATCAATCACATAAAAGAGCAAAGCAAGAATCATCCATGAACTATCAATAGCAAAGCTATGAGTTCATGAGAAGAAGAAGAGCATGAATACACGATAGATGTATTTATCCAGGTGATCCATGAGAAGAATGATGAGAAAGGGCATGGACTACTTGCCCCTAGATGTTTTTATCTAGGTGATCCATGTTGAGGAGGAGAGTAGTAATAGTCTAGTTGTTTTTAGCTAGTTCCACTCAACCTCGTATGTGTGTGCAAGTGATGTCTGGTTTCAAGTGTATAGCACCCCATATAAGACTTTTCTATTTTCAAGTGTGCTTCCACCTATTTAATACATGTAATGCAAATGCAAATGCAAATGCCAAGGGGCGATTATGTGTGCAAATGTGTGAATGCCAAGTGGTGAAGATACATGCTTGGTTTCGAGGACATCCCATGTAAGACTTTGCTATTTTCAGTGATGTGTAACCCCAATTAAGATATATATCAAATGTTGCATTTAGTTTCGAGTGTGAAGCATCTTGCTCTAAGAGTTTGTTTGCTCTTGTTTCGAGAATGAACACCCCATTTAAGACATGTAAAAATGATATGCAAAAAGTATAGTTCAATATGATACAAAGGGAGCGATATAGGTGTCCCCCCCTTTAAGATGTCAACATAGCCTTATGTTGATGTCTTAAGGAAGCTTAGAGACAATGACACTATCCTTCAACACCAAGGAGATATCCTTTAGGCAACAATGCCATAAATCCAAGATAGAGAGGGAATACTCTTCAAGCAAGGATAAGATAGTTGAAAAAGATATCTTGCAACAAGTGTAAAGGAGATCCTTGAAGGAGAAGAGATCTTTTCTCAAAAGACATCTACCTCCAAGAGGAGCTATTTTGAACAAACATAACATCTTCTACCAAAAGTGGGGTAAATTTATGATAGATGTACATTGCCAAGTGATGAAGAGGTTGTAGCCAGGGACTTACACCTCTTGTATAAGAGAGAATTGTTGGCAACAACAATGAAGGAAAAGTGAGAGGGGGGGAGGGGGGGTGAATCAGTTTTCATTGGATTATAAAACTTAACCTTAAATGTAAATCTGATAAGCTGCAATAATAACAAAGATAAGAAAATTGACAACACAAAATACAACACTAAGATTTTGATGTGGAAAACCCAGTTAAGGTAAAAACCACGGTGGGAACCTACCCACAATACGATGATACCCTGTAGTAGTATGTGAAAACATTAAAATGGGGAATGCTCATGCATTCAAACACACTATCTAAAGCTCACTGCTCAAAATAAGATGACCCAGAAGGATACAACCCTCAGGATAGGTGCACTACCTTACAATAATGATCCGACTACAATTTGGATTACATGAATTGCAAATATAGCATCTCCTTATGCCTGATGATAGTTCTGACTAAGCACATTTGTCTGCTCTACTCAATACACCACGCCGAAGGATAAATTCTCTCAAGCACCACACATACTACTCTCTAATAGTGCAAACACCACATCGATACCCAATTTATATGACTACATCACCTATATATATTGATCATCAACCTTGGCAACAAGGTTGGCTAAACCCTCATCTCACAATTACAAAATTACATCACACGATACAAAGATCGACCATCGGACCAATATGATGATATACATGATATAACATGGACCTAAATCAAATTCTCAAGCACACAACACCACCAGAAATTACGCCAAGATCAACCGCAACATGCTACATCACTAAGAATATCGCATAACACGAAGAATATCATCGGATCAACAAAATCACCAATACCGCACACAATGATCAATGCAGACCACCAAAACAAATAGGAAATGATTAGGAAACACCAACAAGCACATTAGAACCATCCGCAATAGTTGCACCAACATCACTTATCAAATCTTCATCGATCAACATCTGAAACTTAAGAACACTCAAATAGTAGCAACTTGGACTAGAAAGATAGCTTGCGGATCACCAAATCACAAACCATCTGAAATGTAGATACACATGAACATCCCAAAAAATCTCCAAAAATCATAACTCAAGATCCGATCACATCGGAATATACTAGAGGAAATACTGAACTCTGCAAAGTACTGATTATAAAAACAACAAACCGGATCATATGATATGATCAATTAAGCTTTTGGATCACTGAAATCAACATAGAAGTATGTAATGATACTATAAATACTCCATAAACCGAACCATGATCCCAATAAACCAATCTGCAACTACCACAACAATAAATCACAGGAATATGTTGACATCAATGACAACATCATATCCAAGCAACAACAATGTCCAACAATCTCCCCCTTTGGCATTGATGGCAACATATGGATGTGAAAAACAATCAATGCAAAGCAAGAAGACATCTCCAACAAATATTCCCTAAGACCAAGCTCACCAACAACAGATAAGAAAGATTTTCACATGCTTTCTCTCCCATTTTGACATCAATGACAAAGGTTCTCAAAACAGAAAACCAAACTCTCCCACTTAGATAGAAAAATTAGCTCAACTGAACCACAAACAGACTACTCCATCAGAGGAGTAGCATGAACTCATCAATCTAGACAAAAAGATAAGATTGTGAAGTCCACCAGATTGATGAAACTCAATGCATCTAGTTCCCATCAGGAGGAGTGATTACCCCTAACTTGTCTCTCAAATAGACAAATGTATTTGTAGGCAAAGGCTTTGTGAAAATATTAGCTATTTGCCTTTTTTAGACATATACTCCAGCTTCACTTCCTCTTCAGTGACTTTTTCTCTCAAGAAATGATACTTGATTTATATATGTTCAGTCTTTAAATGTTGCACCAGATTCTTTGACATATTAATAGCATTGGAATTGTCACAATATATGATAGTAGGCTCATCATAGATAACTCTGATAACCTTCAATGTTTGTTTCATCCAAACTACCGGAGTGCAATTACTAGTAGCAACAATGTACTCGGCTTCGGCAATAGATAGGAAAACTGAATCTTGTTTCTTACTTTCCCATGAAACCAATTTCTTACCTAAAAAGAATGCACCACCAGAGGTACTCTTTCGGTCATCAACATCACCAACCCAATCAGCATCAGTGTAAGCACATAACATGAAATCATCATTCCTAGGATACCACAAACCATAATCCACAGTTCCTTTAAGATATCTGAATATCCTCTTTACAACAGTGACATGAATCTCTTTCAGATCAACTTGATATCTAGCAGCCATGTACACAACATGTATAATGCCAGGTCTAGTTTGAGTTAGGTATGACAATCCACCAGCCATAGATTTGTACAAGGTCTGATTAGCTTTCAGAGATTCATCATTTTTAAATGATTTGCAACTAATTACCATAGGAGTTCCAACCAGTTTATAATATTTTAATCCAAACTTCTTCAATAATTCCTTCACATATTTAGCTTGAGATATAAAAATACCTTTTCCAGTCTGTGAAATCTACAAACCTAAGAAAAATTTCATTTCTCCTATCATAGACATTTCAAATTCTTTTTGTATATCATCAACAAACTTCATACTCAAGTTATCATCTCCTCCAAAGCTAATATCATGAACAAAAACTTCAACAATCAAAATGTTATCATTCTCAATCTTTAGATATAGATTACTATCAACAGTACCTTTATTAAATCCTAATTTTAGCAAATGCTTATCCAATATAGCATACCAGGCTCTAGGGGCTTGTTTCAATCCATTAAGAGCTTTCTTCAGTTTGCATACCATGTCTCCATCATTTGATAATGAGAATTCATCAAGTTGCTCAATGTAGACTTCTTCCTCAAGATCACCATTCAAGAAGGCTGACTTGACATCCATCTGATATACCTTGAAATCCTTGTAGGAAGCATATGCAAGCAACAATCTAACAGCTTCAAGTCTAGCCACTGGAGAAAAATTCTCCTCATAATCAATTCCTTATTTCTGTGAATATCCTTCACATACCATTCTAGCTTTATTTCTGACAACTTCCCCGTATTCATTCAATTTGTTCTTGAATACCCATTTAGTACCAATCACATTCTTGTCTTTAGGTCTAGGCACAAGCTCCCATGTGTTATTCTTTTCAATTTGATTCAATTCTTCTTCCATAGCCTTTATCCATTTTTCATCTTTGCAAGCTTCAACAACATCTTTAGGTTCAATTTTGGAAATCAAACATACCTCTTCAGCAGCTAGCCTTCTTTTATTCATTATGCCTTTATTTTTATCCCTAATGATCTAATTTTCAGAATGATTCAATTTTACATACCTCAAAATCTTCTGATTATTCTGATTTTTCCGGTTCCTGGACCTCTCCACTAGCAGCAATGATATCCAGATTAACAGTCTCTACTGGATCATTCCGCTTCAATTCTTCAGTCTGATTTTGTGTTAAAACAACATCCTAATCATCATCATATCTACATGCTCTGATCTCTTTTCCATAGTTCTCATCAACTTTCACATTTTCACTTTCCACTATCCTTCTCAATCTTTTATTTTAGCAGTGGTAGGCTTTTCTGTTTGTAGAGTATCCCAAGAAAATTCCTTCATCACTTCTTGCATCAAACTTTCTTAAATCCTCATCTCTCTTGATATAACACTTGCTTCCAAAATTTTTGAAATATCTCGCAGTAGGAACATGACCAAACCATAGCTCATAAGGAGTCTTACCGGTATCACCTTTTATATGAACTCGGTTGAATGTGTAAACACTAGTGCTAAAAAATTCTCTCTAGTAGATCTTCAGAGTATCCCATTCAATTAGTATAGTCCTTGCAGCATCCAAGATAGTCCTATTCTTTCTTTCAACAACTCCATTCTATTGTGGGGGTCTAGGAGCAGATAATTGTCTTCAAATTCCATGCTTCTCACAGAATGAGTCAAACTCACCAGAACATAATTCTCCTCCTCTATCAGATCTCAGACATTTCAACTTCAATCATGTCTCAATCTCAACCTTCGCTTTGAATACCTTGAATTTGTCCAATGCTTTTGATTTTTCCCTAAAAAAGGCAACCCACATCATCCTGAAACAATCATCAATAAATAACATGAAATATATGTCACCATGTACACTTCTTCTTGCAGTAGGTCTGCATAGGTCAGTATGCACAAGATCTAGCAATCCATGAGATGTATATTGTTTATTCTTGAAAGAAATTCTTGTTTGCTTACCCATTTGACATTCCTTACATGTCGGATTAGCAGGCTTAACAATTTTAGGCAAATCTCTAACAACTTGAGTAGAACTAATCTTAATCATTGAGTCAAAATTAACATGACACATTCTCCTATGCCACAACCAACTTTCATCAATATGAGCAATCAAGCAACTTTCCTCACTGACATTCAAATGAAAGATATTACCTTTACTCTTAGTTCCTGATGCAATCTCTATACTAGAAGCATTTAGGATCTTGCATTATCCATTCTTGAATTGTAAATCATAACCTTTGTCAACCATCTATCCAACACTTAACAAATTATGCTTCAAACCTTCAACATACAAGACATCATTAGTGTTATGCTTACCATCAAAGGAAATAGAACCTCTACCACGAATCACACAGGCTTTGTCATCTCCAAATCTTACTATTCCACCATCATATCTCTCTGTATTCACAAATTTTCTTTTGTCACCGGTCATATGATGTGAACAGCCGCTGTCAATCACCCATTCATCTTTCTCTTCAACTTTAGCAGCTAAAGCTTTCTCCTCAATAGTGCAGCTTGTGGAATCAATAGGTACCGGTCCATCTTCCTTAATAGAAATAAACACAATTTCATCTCCTTCTGATTCTTCATCTTTAACACCTTCATCAACAACATAATAACAATTCTTCTTATGCTTATACTTCCGGTTAGGCTTGTAGGGCTTGTCATACTTCTCATGCTTCTCATATCTATCATTTCTATCATTCTTATCAAATTTATCATTCCTATCATACTTAGACATTCTCTTCGGGCACCTAGAAGCAAAATGTCCCATCTTATTGCAAGAAAAGCATTTCAGAGGCAATTTACTATCATACTTACCAGCTCCTTTAGGTAATCTTTGGGAAATTAGTGCTTCAAGCTCATCCAATTCTCTTTCTTTCTCCTCCATCTCTCTTCTCTCTCTTTCATATCTGAATATTCTTCATTCATTAGGCTCATACTTCTGCTTTCTGAATACAGATTCTCTAAATGGTGTCTCTGACTTTCCATGCGATTCACCAAACTCACTTAGCTCAAATGCAACAATCTTTCCAACCAACATATCTTGTGTCACATTAGTCACACTGTAGATCTCATCAATAGCAACTACCTTATGTTTGTAAGCAGGAGGCAATGATCTTAGCACCTTAGCAACAATTTCATCTTCTTCAAGGGTTCCACCGACACATCTGATACATAGGACAAGTTCATTCACCTTATCCATGAAAGAGTTTATGTTCTCATCTTCTCCTATATTCAGCATCTCATACTTCCCTTTCAAACTCTACAACTTAGCAACTTTGACTTGTTTATCTCCTTCATACAAGGTCTCAAGCTTCTCCTAGATCTCATGTGCAGTCTGAAGTCCCATTACATTAGTCATCTCAAAATCAATCAGGGCACTCAGTAATGCTTCCTTAGCTCTAATGTTATGTTCAACTTCCTTGATCTCATCAACAGTGACCGGTCCATTATGATGAACATAATAGGCACTCTTTGTAATCTTCCAGTAATATTCTCCAAGACATCTCAAGTGCACCTCCATCCGGTTTTTCCATATAGCATAGTTATTTCCATCAAATCTTAGACTTTCCTTCTTAAAAATAACACTTCCACTTCCAATTTCATCTCGGATCACCTCAAGCAGTCAAGCTTCCACTGGAGGATCTAGCTCTGATACCAATTGTTGGCAACAACAATGAAGGAAAACTGAGAGGGGGGGTGAATTATTTTTCACCGGATTATCAAACTTAACCTTAAATGAAAATATGATAAACTACAGTAACAACAAAGATAAGCAAGAGAAAAAAACAACACACAACACCAAGATTTTGACGTGGAAAACCCGGTTAAGGGAAAAACCACGATGAGAACCTACTCACAATAAGATGATACCTTGCAGTAGTATGTGAAAATATTACAATGGGGAATGCACATGAATTAAGACACATTGTCTAGAGCTCACTGCTTAAAATAAGATGACCTAGAAGGCTACAACCCTCAAGGAAGGTTCACTACCTTACAATAATGATCAGACTACAATCCGGATTACATGAAATGCAAATATAGCATCTCCTTATGCCTGATGATAGTTCTGGTTAAGCACATTTTTTTGCTCTTCTCAATATACCACACCGAAGGATAAATTCACTCAAGCACCACACATACTACTCTCTGATAATGCAGACACCACATCAATACCCAATTTACATGACTACATCACCTATATATACCGATCATCAACCTTGGCAACAAGGTTGGCTAAACCCTCATCTCACAATTACAAAATTACATCACACGATACAAAGATCGACCACTAGACCAATATGATGATATACATGATATAACATGGACCTAAATCAAATTCTCAAATATGCAACACCATCAAAAATTATGCCAAGATCAATCGCAACATGCTACATCACCAAGAATACTGCATAACATGAAGAATATCACCGGATCAACAAAATCACCAATACTATGCACAATGATCAATGCGGACCACCAAACCAAATAGGAAATGATTAGGAAACACCAACAAGCACATTAGAACCATCTGCAATAGTTGCACCAATACCACTTATCAAATCTTCATCGATCAACATCTGAAACTCAAGAACACTCAAACAACAACAACTCGAACGAGAAAGATAGCTTGCGGAGAACCAAATCACGAACCATCTGAAATGTAGATACACATGAACATCCCAAACAATCTCCCAAAATCATAACTCAAGATCTAATCACACTGGAATATACCGGAGGAAATACTGAACTCTGCAAAGTATTGATTACAAAAACAAAAAGCCGGATGATATGATATAATTAATTAAGCTTTTAGATCACTGAAATCAATACAAAAGGATGTAATGATACTAGAAATACTCCATAAACCGAACCATGATCCCAATAAACTAATTTTCAACTACAAGAGCAATAAAGCACAGGAATATGTTGACATCAATGACAACATCATATCCAAGCAGCGGCAATGTCCAACAAGAATCTTTGAGCAAACAACAACTCCAGATAAGGAATGCCACTAAATCATGAAACAAACATCGCTCAACAAAGGAAAGGTGGATCCTTATAGAGAGAGAGAGAGAGAGAGAGAGAGAGAGAGAGAGAGAGAGAGAGATCATTTCCCCTCCAAGTGTAAGGACAATGAGAAGAATTTCACAATTTTATAATGAGTGATTAGGCATAAGCACATGCACAATATACTCACATGGATAAATATCCAATGCGAGAAAAGACATTAGTATATGTAAAATGCAACTCAAAAGAAGAGGTAATATTCAAAGAGAGGTAGAGAGAGAGAGAGAGAGAGAGAGAGAGAGAGAGAGAGAGAGAGAGAGAGAGAGAGAGAGAGAGAGAGAGAGAGATCACATATTCCCCTAAGGAGGGATTAATCATAATAGACATACCATTGCAAGAAAGGATATCAACACATGAAAAATGCAACCCCTAAAGGGAATAGTGATACATTAGATAGAAAGAGAGAGAGTGAAAAAGCCATCCTTTCCCCCCAAGCAAGAGAACAAGGAGAAGAACTACACATCTTCTATAGAGAGGTTATGCATAAGAGACATGTCATTTCAAACAACGAATAGATCCTAACCAAGGAACAATCATGTGCTCGCATGAAGGATAACCCTATGCAAGAAAGGACATCACATTGTAAAAAATACAATACAAAAGAAGAGGTAATATCTTCAAAGAGAAAGAACGAACTCTAGTAATGCTTGATGATGAATGTTTGATTGCTTGAATGTAGTCTCCTTTCCTTATGATTGTTATCGTGTTATTATCACCTTATGCCCAAATGAGAGGGGAATACCTCCTTATATACTTGCTTGTTGTCAAACATATTAATTTTCTAACATAGGCCGACATAGAGAAAGGTTTCTTGCTCAAATTTGAGATGGGGCAAGGGTTCCAAATTAGGTCCCAATTAGGGAGGACCACAGCATGGCGCCATGGTCCCAATGAGGACCAAGGAGCCATGCCCTGGTTGTAGCGTGTTGGGAGTCTTTAAGAGCCTTCTCTATCTTCTCTTAATTCCTTCAAAGCCTTGTCATGAGTTGTTTGGAGTTATTGTCTGGAGCTCTCTCCTGCAACTGTTTTTAAAGCTTCTTCATGTCATGAGTTATTTAATATCTCATTCAACTGCATTGTAACATCTTGCACACTCATGGAGACATATTAGAATAAATTTGTTTACTAAAAATAAACCTAATATCTACTTTATATTTTACCTTAAACAAGATAAAGAACTTCCAATTATTACTCAAATCCACTTTTACAACAATACATTAAGAAGAAATAGATGATTTTAATTAGTTAAATATGAAATAATTTATGGTATCATAATCTCCCCCACACCTAAAATGTTGTAGGTCCCTCTGCAACTCACAATGAGCCTTCAAATTCAACAAAATTACTTTTGTAATAGTTGCTCCATGTAGCTCCGGATAGCTCTAGATGGCTCCCGATTAGCATTTAAAATGAAATTTTAGCTCTTGACAACCCCATAAATCTTAGAATAAGCATCTAGGCACTTTTTCTTCTTCCTTTTGAGTGGATTGAGTAGAATGAAAGAGTGTTAAGCTGAATAAGAGTAAAATAATAAAGCAAATAACTAGTTTTACCTTAGTTTTTCATGCAACCATCTTGCATGAGTTTTAATTCACTTTCCTCATTACGCATGCAAAGAGTTTCTTCAACTTTTGAGAGCTACAAGTTGATCCTTTATTTTGACTAACAACTCAAATTGCTTCATCATTGTTTTTTCTTTCATGCTTTTGAAGATTTAGTGCTAGAACTAGAGCCCAAGACTACAACAACCAATCATCCATGATGTCAAAATATTTGCAGCAAGTTTTGAGTGCAGCAACTTGTACAGAAATACATGTTTACAACCTTTGAGAAAAGGAAATAGCATGTGCAAAGCACTTATTTGCATAAGGAAAATCTACTCGAACCTACTCTATTGAATGATGTAGAGACGTTAAACATAACCATTAACAGGTTGTGAAAAATATCTTCCCGTTCTCACAATATGTTTCCATGCATTCAAATTTTTTAGAGAAGATAATGAAAAGAAGATGATATTTTTTTTAAATCCAATGCTTCACCTTCCTTTGAAGTGGAAACCTTCTCCATGATTCTTGATTCTAACAAATGCATGGGCTGGTTGGGCAAGGTCGTTGATGTCACAACTTGCACCATTTAATTCTTTTAATATCGAACCGAGTGTGTCTCAGAACTATATGTGATAAGGATGAGTTTAAGGTTGGGGTTTTTTTAACCAAGAACAATGACTTTTGCTTCAGTCATGATCCGTCAGGAGCCCTCAATATCTCTCTTTAAGAACTAAATCCTATGCTAATGATACTTTCTTCAAGTTGAAATTGAAGATACAAATCTACTCTGAGGAGGACTCTAGCGCTTCCAATACAAATTAGACAGAACTTCAATTATAACTGAGTCATGGAATTATCTAATTAAGGCTACAACATATCTAAACTACAATACAAAATCAAATCCTATTCTACTTGCTAGAATTTGAAATCTATTCAATGCTTGTAGAAAAATGAAATCTATTTTATGCTTTCATGAAATTTGAGATCTATTCTACAGAACATTCAAAGCAAACTAAATTTCATGAATAATTCTAACAAAGTTCCTACCTTAATCACAGTTTTAATCACCATTGTCATATATTCTAATAAGATTAATACTAAACTGAAATACAACATTCAATCAATATGAATTGAACTAAGAAAACACAAATCTGAACTTATTATGAATGAATTAACCTATCTCAAAAGCTACTGAATCAACTTGTAAATGGAAACTACAGATTGCAGTTATTTCCAATTTTTAAAATTATCACGAATCATGCATAACAAAATGTAACTAAATTGATCATACAATATCTCATCAAATCAAAGAATTAACTTAGGATCACCTCCCTTTGGTTGAGCAGGCCTTGCTATTCCTCTGGTGGGATCCGTGAACACAGATATCTCAGATCAACTTCAAATTTCCATTGCAATTGACTCCCAGGAGGGAGTAAAACAAGTTTTGGAATTACACGAAATGAAGCTCTAGACCGATGGTTAACTTATGATCTAACTAACTAGTTTTATGATGAAAATGATGCAGATAATCCAACAAACACAAACTAAGGGAAGCTATTTCTCCCAACTCACCTACTCAAATAGGTGATCACTCTTCAAAAACCTTCAAGAGCCCCACTCACACAAAATCAACTCCTAATAGGTCTCCAACCTATCCATAGACACAACACACATATCCAAAGGATGTTCACCTACCAGGGAGCATCAAGATGCTTGTGAGATGACTCCTCCTCATAGACAACATATCCTTGACCCTCCCTTCCACCCTAAAGGTCAAAAGGAAACCTACTGTTGCAACCACAAGTTTTAAGGACAATCAATTAGTTTTGAATCATACTTTCCTCCTAGGGTTCCCCAACACCTTATAAGGTTAACAAGAATCTTCCTACCCCTTCCCCTAACTCCACACATAGTAACTTCCTACTTACACCCTTTCAACTTGGATCACTTTAACCCATTGCTGCACTGTCACGATCTTAAGCACTGTCATTAGGACATTCATAGTCTTTCTTCATTGGCTTGGGTATTTGGCAATGCCAACCCTTGGAACATGTTTAAGATACTCTCACACACCCTTCTATACCTCCAACACCCTTCCAAGGCTCCACCTTTCATCCACACTCTTGCCACACCATCAACTTGTTGTCTTTACTAGACTGAGACACAAAAATCAGTCTTTGTGTCCTCTCTAGCACGTGCCAACCATATCATGGATCACTGTAGAGAATAAGACATAAAAATTACACATATGCAATGATTTTCCACCCATTTATGTGGTTTATTTAATGTGAAAACAAAATAAAATCATTATTATACAGTCTCGGGTTACCCTAGGTTAGGGTATGAACAACTTTTACAAAACCTAATGTATCTCTGCCAAAAATGAATGAAATTAGATAAGTCAAAACTTAAATCATAGATAATTCATTTCCTCATAATATCCAATGGATTATCAAGGCAAATTAACAAGTTTTAACAATGAAAAGTGCTCATGAACAGTCTGCTACGTTTGAAAGCTTAGAAAAATGCAGGGAAACTTGAAATTTTATTGTTTTTCCTTTCTCAAAATAACATCCAACCTCATACTGACTGAGGAAAGATTTTTTTTAAAATTTCCAAGCCTCCTCAATGGTTGCAACCACCATTTAAACTTTCTTCAACAAACAAACTCCTAATTACTCATAAAATGCAAAAAGTTGCTTCGACAATTTTTTGACAATATTAGCAACTTTGTCTAAAATTGATCCTAGACTCAACCTAAGACCTCCATGACTCAAAATAGATAAAATTAGGTCCAAATACATCTAAAATACCCTTACACAATATATTAGACCCATTGGTACACATTGTCCACATAATGACAATTTTGACAATATTTGTCAATGTGACTCCTCAAAGACT